>NW_028118488.1:0-120834 GCF_965113295.1 Leuciscus leuciscus
AACACAGGCCTAAAAAACATTCACTTTTTCAAACAAAAACATTTTTTTTAACAAAAACATTTTTTTTAACAAAAAGTTGTTTCAACTCATGTACCTATCTATCCATCCATCCATCCATCCATCCATCCATCCATCCATCCATCCATCCATCCATCCATCCATCCATCCATCACTCCATCCATCAATCTATCTATAGAAATAGACACTTACCTGTCAGCATTGGTGCTGTTTCAGCACTCGTGCTGATATGCACGGCAAATGCAACCATTTTGCATTGACAGGTGAACAGCTGGGGGAAAACTCAAGTTCAGTTTGCGTCAGGGCGTCTGCATGGATGCAGGGTCAAAGGCCAAAGGCCTGGCACGCTACCTCACCTAACCAGCTAAACCTACCCACCACCTGCACAAAAAAACAGAAAACAAAACCAAAAAACACTGACCACTGGCGGGACCTACACAGACCCTACCCAAAATATACCAGGATAGACCACCCCTATATAAAATAACCCTAGATACAACAGCAATTTATAAAATAGACCCCTGTTAAAAAAAAACAAATCTAAAAAATAAAGTGCAGTACCGTGTCTACACACCTGGTGGCGCTAGAGGCGCACCAAACCACCACCAGTCGACTAGCCATACATCAATTACTATATAAACCAAGTTTCGTACAGATAAAACACACCGTTGCAGATATATGGACAGTTAAGATTCGGCCAATCAGATGCCCTTTATGCAAATGAGGGTGGTTACTAATGAGGGTGAAAGTCGTTTTTACCTCCCTACCTATATGCCATTTTAACCCTAACCTAACCATAGCCTCAAACTAACCCTAAACCCAAACTAACCATTAGTCCAAAGACTACTTTCAATATTTAACACAAAACAATAAAAAAATATGAACAAACAGTCGATCAAACTCATCTATCCATCTATCCATCTATCCATCTATCCATCTATCTATCCATCCATCCATCCATCACTCCATCACTCCATCACTCCATCCATCCATGTATAACACAGGCCTAAAAACATTCACTTTTTCAAACAAAAACTTTTTTTTTTTTAACAAAAAGTTGTTTAAACTCATGTATCTATATATTCATCTATTCATCTATCTATCTATTTATCTATCTATCCATCCATCCATCCATCCATCCATCACTCCATCCATCCATGTATAACACAGGCCTAAAAACATTCACTTTTTCAAACAAAAACATATTTTTTTTAACAAAAAGTGGTTTAAACTCATGTATCTATATATTCATCTATTCATCTATCTATCCATCCATCCATCCATCCATCCATCACTCCATCACTCCATCCATCAATGTAACACAGGCCTAAAAAACATTCACTTTTTCAAACAAAAACATTTTTTTTAACAAAAACATTTTTTTTAACAAAAAGTTGTTTCAACTCATGTACCTATCTATCCATCCATCCATCCATCCATCCATCCATCCATCCATCCATCCATCCATCCATCCATCCATCCATCCATCACTCCATCCATCAATCTATCTATAGAAATAGACACTTACCTGTCAGCATTGGTGCTGTTTCAGCACTCGTGCTGATATGCACGGCAAATGCAACCATTTTGCATTGACAGGTGAACAGCTGGGGGAAAACTCAAGTTCAGTTTGCGTCAGGGCGTCTGCATGGATGCAGGGTCAAAGGCCAAAGGCCTGGCACGCTACCTCACCTAACCAGCTAAACCTACCCACCACCTGCACAAAAAAACAGAAAACAAAACCAAAAAACACTGACCACTGGCGGGACCTACACAGACCCTACCCAAAATATACCAGGATAGACCACCCCTATATAAAATAACCCTAGATACAACAGCAATTTATAAAATAGACCCCTGTTAAAAAAAAACAAATCTAAAAAATAAAGTGCAGTACCGTGTCTACACACCTGGTGGCGCTAGAGGCGCACCAAACCACCACCAGTCGACTAGCCATACATCAATTACTATATAAACCAAGTTTCGTACAGATAAAACACACCGTTGCAGATATATGGACAGTTAAGATTCGGCCAATCAGATGCCCTTTATGCAAATGAGGGTGGTTACTAATGAGGGTGAAAGTCGTTTTTACCTCCCTACCTATATGCCATTTTAACCCTAACCTAACCATAGCCTCAAACTAACCCTAAACCCAAACTAACCATTAGTCCAAAGACTACTTTCAATATTTAACACAAAACAATAAAAAAATATGAACAAACAGTCGATCAAACTCATCTATCCATCTATCCATCTATCCATCTATCCATCTATCTATCCATCCATCCATCCATCACTCCATCACTCCATCACTCCATCCATCCATGTATAACACAGGCCTAAAAACATTCACTTTTTCAAACAAAAACTTTTTTTTTTTTAACAAAAAGTTGTTTAAACTCATGTATCTATATATTCATCTATTCATCTATCTATCTATTTATCTATCTATCCATCCATCCATCCATCCATCCATCACTCCATCCATCCATGTATAACACAGGCCTAAAAACATTCACTTTTTCAAACAAAAACATATTTTTTTTAACAAAAAGTGGTTTAAACTCATGTATCTATATATTCATCTATTCATCTATCTATCCATCCATCCATCCATCCATCCATCACTCCATCACTCCATCCATCAATGTAACACAGGCCTAAAAAACATTCACTTTTTCAAACAAAAACATTTTTTTTAACAAAAACATTTTTTTTAACAAAAAGTTGTTTCAACTCATGTACCTATCTATCCATCCATCCATCCATCCATCCATCCATCCATCCATCCATCCATCCATCCATCCATCCATCCATCCATCACTCCATCCATCAATCTATCTATAGAAATAGACACTTACCTGTCAGCATTGGTGCTGTTTCAGCACTCGTGCTGATATGCACGGCAAATGCAACCATTTTGCATTGACAGGTGAACAGCTGGGGGAAAACTCAAGTTCAGTTTGCGTCAGGGCGTCTGCATGGATGCAGGGTCAAAGGCCAAAGGCCTGGCACGCTACCTCACCTAACCAGCTAAACCTACCCACCACCTGCACAAAAAAACAGAAAACAAAACCAAAAAACACTGACCACTGGCGGGACCTACACAGACCCTACCCAAAATATACCAGGATAGACCACCCCTATATAAAATAACCCTAGATACAACAGCAATTTATAAAATAGACCCCTGTTAAAAAAAAACAAATCTAAAAAATAAAGTGCAGTACCGTGTCTACACACCTGGTGGCGCTAGAGGCGCACCAAACCACCACCAGTCGACTAGCCATACATCAATTACTATATAAACCAAGTTTCGTACAGATAAAACACACCGTTGCAGATATATGGACAGTTAAGATTCGGCCAATCAGATGCCCTTTATGCAAATGAGGGTGGTTACTAATGAGGGTGAAAGTCGTTTTTACCTCCCTACCTATATGCCATTTTAACCCTAACCTAACCATAGCCTCAAACTAACCCTAAACCCAAACTAACCATTAGTCCAAAGACTACTTTCAATATTTAACACAAAACAATAAAAAAATATGAACAAACAGTCGATCAAACTCATCTATCCATCTATCCATCTATCCATCTATCCATCTATCTATCCATCCATCCATCCATCACTCCATCACTCCATCACTCCATCCATCCATGTATAACACAGGCCTAAAAACATTCACTTTTTCAAACAAAAACTTTTTTTTTTTTAACAAAAAGTTGTTTAAACTCATGTATCTATATATTCATCTATTCATCTATCTATCTATTTATCTATCTATCCATCCATCCATCCATCCATCCATCACTCCATCCATCCATGTATAACACAGGCCTAAAAACATTCACTTTTTCAAACAAAAACATATTTTTTTTAACAAAAAGTGGTTTAAACTCATGTATCTATATATTCATCTATTCATCTATCTATCCATCCATCCATCCATCCATCCATCACTCCATCACTCCATCCATCAATGTAACACAGGCCTAAAAAACATTCACTTTTTCAAACAAAAACATTTTTTTTAACAAAAACATTTTTTTTAACAAAAAGTTGTTTCAACTCATGTACCTACTCATCCATCCATCCATCCATCCATCCATCCATCCATCCATCCATCCATCCATCCATCCATCCATCCATCCATCACTCCATCCATCAATCTATCTATAGAAATAGACACTTACCTGTCAGCATTGGTGCTGTTTCAGCACTCGTGCTGATATGCACGGCAAATGCAACCATTTTGCATTGACAGGTGAACAGCTGGGGGAAAACTCAAGTTCAGTTTGCGTCAGGGCGTCTGCATGGATGCAGGGTCAAAGGCCAAAGGCCTGGCACGCTACCTCACCTAACCAGCTAAACCTACCCACCACCTGCACAAAAAAACAGAAAACAAAACCAAAAAACACTGACCACTGGCGGGACCTACACAGACCCTACCCAAAATATACCAGGATAGACCACCCCTATATAAAATAACCCTAGATACAACAGCAATTTATAAAATAGACCCCTGTTAAAAAAAAACAAATCTAAAAAATAAAGTGCAGTACCGTGTCTACACACCTGGTGGCGCTAGAGGCGCACCAAACCACCACCAGTCGACTAGACCAGTCGACTAGCCATACATCAATTACTATATAAACCAAGTTTCGTACAGATAAAACACACCGTTGCAGATATATGGACAGTTAAGATTCGGCCAATCAGATGCCCTTTATGCAAATGAGGGTGGTTACTAATGAGGGTGAAAGTCGTTTTTACCTCCCTACCTATATGCCATTTTAACCCTAACCTAACCATAGCCTCAAACTAACCCTAAACCCAAACTAACCATTAGTCCAAAGACTACTTTCAATATTTAACACAAAACAATAAAAAAATATGAACAAACAGTCGATCAAACTCATCTATCCATCTATCCATCTATCCATCTATCCATCTATCTATCCATCCATCCATCCATCACTCCATCACTCCATCACTCCATCCATCCATGTATAACACAGGCCTAAAAACATTCACTTTTTCAAACAAAAACTTTTTTTTTTTTAACAAAAAGTTGTTTAAACTCATGTATCTATATATTCATCTATTCATCTATCTATCTATTTATCTATCTATCCATCCATCCATCCATCCATCCATCACTCCATCCATCCATGTATAACACAGGCCTAAAAACATTCACTTTTTCAAACAAAAACATATTTTTTTTAACAAAAAGTGGTTTAAACTCATGTATCTATATATTCATCTATTCATCTATCTATCCATCCATCCATCCATCCATCCATCACTCCATCACTCCATCCATCAATGTAACACAGGCCTAAAAAACATTCACTTTTTCAAACAAAAACATTTTTTTTAACAAAAACATTTTTTTTAACAAAAAGTTGTTTCAACTCATGTACCTATCTATCCATCCATCCATCCATCCATCCATCCATCCATCCATCCATCCATCCATCCATCACTCCCATCCATCAATCTATCTATAGAAATAGACACTTACCTGTCAGCATTGGTGCTGTTTCAGCACTCGTGCTGATATGCACGGCAAATGCAACCATTTTGCATTGACAGGTGAACAGCTGGGGGAAAACTCAAGTTCAGTTTGCGTCAGGGCGTCTGCATGGATGCAGGGTCAAAGGCCAAAGGCCTGGCACGCTACCTCACCTAACCAGCTAAACCTACCCACCACCTGCACAAAAAAACAGAAAACAAAACCAAAAAACACTGACCACTGGCGGGACCTACACAGACCCTACCCAAAATATACCAGGATAGACCACCCCTATATAAAATAACCCTAGATACAACAGCAATTTATAAAATAGACCCCTGTTAAAAAAAAACAAATCTAAAAAATAAAGTGCAGTACCGTGTCTACACACCTGGTGGCGCTAGAGGCGCACCAAACCACCACCAGTCGACTAGCCATACATCAATTACTATATAAACCAAGTTTCGTACAGATAAAACACACCGTTGCAGATATATGGACAGTTAAGATTCGGCCAATCAGATGCCCTTTATGCAAATGAGGGTGGTTACTAATGAGGGTGAAAGTCGTTTTTACCTCCCTACCTATATGCCATTTTAATAACCCTAACCTAACCATAGCCCCAAACTAACCCTAAACCCAAACTAACCATTAGTCCAAAGACTACTTTCAATATTTAACACAAAACAATAAAAAAATATGAACAAACAGTCGATCAAACTCATCTATCCATCTATCCATCTATCCATCTATCCATCTATCTATCCATCCATCCATCCATCACTCCATCACTCCATCACTCCATCCATCCATGTATAACACAGGCCTAAAAACATTCACTTTTTCAAACAAAAACTTTTTTTTTTTTAACAAAAAGTTGTTTAAACTCATGTATCTATATATTCATCTATTCATCTATCTATCTATTTATCTATCTATCCATCCATCCATCCATCCATCCATCACTCCATCCATCACTCCATCCATCCATGTATAACACAGGCCTAAAAACATTCACTTTTTCAAACAAAAACATATTTTTTTTAACAAAAAGTGGTTTAAACTCATGTATCTATATATTCATCTATTCATCTATCTATCCATCCATCCATCCATCCATCCATCACTCCATCACTCCATCCATCAATGTAACACAGGCCTAAAAAACATTCACTTTTTCAAACAAAAACATTTTTTTTAACAAAAACATTTTTTTTAACAAAAAGTTGTTTCAACTCATGTACCTATCTATCCATCCATCCATCCATCATCCATCCATCCATCCATCCATCCATCCATCCATCCATCCATCACTCCATCCATCAATCTATCTATAGAAATAGACACTTACCTGTCAGCATTGGTGCTGTTTCAGCACTCGTGCTGATATGCACGGCAAATGCAACCATTTTGCATTGACAGGTGAACAGCTGGGGGAAAACTCAAGTTCAGTTTGCGTCAGGGCGTCTGCATGGATGCAGGGTCAAAGGCCAAAGGCCTGGCACGCTACCTCACCTAACCAGCTAAACCTACCCACCACCTGCACAAAAAAACAGAAAACAAAACCAAAAAACACTGACCACTGGCGGGACCTACACAGACCCTACCCAAAATATACCAGGATAGACCACCCCTATATAAAATAACCCTAGATACAACAGCAATTTATAAAATAGACCCCTGTTAAAAAAAAACAAATCTAAAAAATAAAGTGCAGTACCGTGTCTACACACCTGGTGGCGCTAGAGGCGCACCAAACCACCACCAGTCGACTAGCCATACATCAATTACTATATAAACCAAGTTTCGTACAGATAAAACACACCGTTGCAGATATATGGACAGTTAAGATTCGGCCAATCAGATGCCCTTTATGCAAATGAGGGTGGTTACTAATGAGGGTGAAAGTCGTTTTTACCTCCCTACCTATATGCCATTTTAACCCTAACCTAACCATAGCCTCAAACTAACCCTAAACCCAAACTAACCATTAGTCCAAAGACTACTTTCAATATTTAACACAAAACAATAAAAAAATATGAACAAACAGTCGATCAAACTCATCTATCCATCTATCCATCTATCCATCTATCCATCTATCTATCCATCCATCCATCCATCACTCCATCACTCCATCACTCCATCCATCCATGTATAACACAGGCCTAAAAACATTCACTTTTTCAAACAAAAACTTTTTTTTTTTTAACAAAAAGTTGTTTAAACTCATGTATCTATATATTCATCTATTCATCTATCTATCTATTTATCTATCTATCCATCCATCCATCCATCCATCCATCACTCCATCCATCCATGTATAACACAGGCCTAAAAACATTCACTTTTTCAAACAAAAACATATTTTTTTTAACAAAAAGTGGTTTAAACTCATGTATCTATATATTCATCTATTCATCTATCTATCCATCCATCCATCCATCCATCCATCACTCCATCACTCCATCCATCAATGTAACACAGGCCTAAAAAACATTCACTTTTTCAAACAAAAACATTTTTTTTAACAAAAACATTTTTTTTAACAAAAAGTTGTTTCAACTCATGTACCTATCTATCCATCCATCCATCCATCCATCCATCCATCCATCCATCCATCCATCCATCCATCCATCCATCCATCCATCACTCCATCCATCAATCTATCTATAGAAATAGACACTTACCTGTCAGCATTGGTGCTGTTTCAGCACTCGTGCTGATATGCACGGCAAATGCAACCATTTTGCATTGACAGGTGAACAGCTGGGGGAAAACTCAAGTTCAGTTTGCGTCAGGGCGTCTGCATGGATGCAGGGTCAAAGGCCAAAGGCCTGGCACGCTACCTCACCTAACCAGCTAAACCTACCCACCACCTGCACAAAAAAACAGAAAACAAAACCAAAAAACACTGACCACTGGCGGGACCTACACAGACCCTACCCAAAATATACCAGGATAGACCACCCCTATATAAAATAACCCTAGATACAACAGCAATTTATAAAATAGACCCCTGTTAAAAAAAAACAAATCTAAAAAATAAAGTGCAGTACCGTGTCTACACACCTGGTGGCGCTAGAGGCGCACCAAACCACCACCAGTCGACTAGCCATACATCAATTACTATATAAACCAAGTTTCGTACAGATAAAACACACCGTTGCAGATATATGGACAGTTAAGATTCGGCCAATCAGATGCCCTTTATGCAAATGAGGGTGGTTACTAATGAGGGTGAAAGTCGTTTTTACCTCCCTACCTATATGCCATTTTAACCCTAACCTAACCATAGCCTCAAACTAACCCTAAACCCAAACTAACCATTAGTCCAAAGACTACTTTCAATATTTAACACAAAACAATAAAAAAATATGAACAAACAGTCGATCAAACTCATCTATCCATCTATCCATCTATCCATCTATCCATCTATCTATCCATCCATCCATCCATCACTCCATCACTCCATCACTCCATCCATCCATGTATAACACAGGCCTAAAAACATTCACTTTTTCAAACAAAAACTTTTTTTTTTTTAACAAAAAGTTGTTTAAACTCATGTATCTATATATTCATCTATTCATCTATCTATCTATTTATCTATCTATCCATCCATCCATCCATCCATCCATCACTCCATCCATCCATGTATAACACAGGCCTAAAAACATTCACTTTTTCAAACAAAAACATATTTTTTTTAACAAAAAGTGGTTTAAACTCATGTATCTATATATTCATCTATTCATCTATCTATCCATCCATCCATCCATCCATCCATCACTCCATCACTCCATCCATCAATGTAACACAGGCCTAAAAAACATTCACTTTTTCAAACAAAAACATTTTTTTTAACAAAAACATTTTTTTTAACAAAAAGTTGTTTCAACTCATGTACCTATCTATCCATCCATCCATCCATCCATCCATCCATCCATCCATCCATCCATCCATCCATCCATCCATCCATCCATCACTCCATCCATCAATCTATCTATAGAAATAGACACTTACCTGTCAGCATTGGTGCTGTTTCAGCACTCGTGCTGATATGCACGGCAAATGCAACCATTTTGCATTGACAGGTGAACAGCTGGGGGAAAACTCAAGTTCAGTTTGCGTCAGGGCGTCTGCATGGATGCAGGGTCAAAGGCCAAAGGCCTGGCACGCTACCTCACCTAACCAGCTAAACCTACCCACCACCTGCACAAAAAAACAGAAAACAAAACCAAAAAACACTGACCACTGGCGGGACCTACACAGACCCTACCCAAAATATACCAGGATAGACCACCCCTATATAAAATAACCCTAGATACAACAGCAATTTATAAAATAGACCCCTGTTAAAAAAAAACAAATCTAAAAAATAAAGTGCAGTACCGTGTCTACACACCTGGTGGCGCTAGAGGCGCACCAAACCACCACCAGTCGACTAGCCATACATCAATTACTATATAAACCAAGTTTCGTACAGATAAAACACACCGTTGCAGATATATGGACAGTTAAGATTCGGCCAATCAGATGCCCTTTATGCAAATGAGGGTGGTTACTAATGAGGGTGAAAGTCGTTTTTACCTCCCTACCTATATGCCATTTTAACCCTAACCTAACCATAGCCTCAAACTAACCCTAAACCCAAACTAACCATTAGTCCAAAGACTACTTTCAATATTTAACACAAAACAATAAAAAAATATGAACAAACAGTCGATCAAACTCATCTATCCATCTATCCATCTATCCATCTATCCATCTATCTATCCATCCATCCATCCATCACTCCATCACTCCATCACTCCATCCATCCATGTATAACACAGGCCTAAAAACATTCACTTTTTCAAACAAAAACTTTTTTTTTTTTAACAAAAAGTTGTTTAAACTCATGTATCTATATATTCATCTATTCATCTATCTATCTATTTATCTATCTATCCATCCATCCATCCATCCATCCATCACTCCATCCATCCATGTATAACACAGGCCTAAAAACATTCACTTTTTCAAACAAAAACATATTTTTTTTAACAAAAAGTGGTTTAAACTCATGTATCTATATATTCATCTATTCATCTATCTATCCATCCATCCATCCATCCATCCATCACTCCATCACTCCATCCATCAATGTAACACAGGCCTAAAAAACATTCACTTTTTCAAACAAAAACATTTTTTTTAACAAAAACATTTTTTTTAACAAAAAGTTGTTTCAACTCATGTACCTATCTATCCATCCATCCATCCATCCATCCATCCATCCATCCATCCATCCATCCATCCATCCATCCATCCATCCATCACTCCATCCATCAATCTATCTATAGAAATAGACACTTACCTGTCAGCATTGGTGCTGTTTCAGCACTCGTGCTGATATGCACGGCAAATGCAACCATTTTGCATTGACAGGTGAACAGCTGGGGGAAAACTCAAGTTCAGTTTGCGTCAGGGCGTCTGCATGGATGCAGGGTCAAAGGCCAAAGGCCTGGCACGCTACCTCACCTAACCAGCTAAACCTACCCACCACCTGCACAAAAAAACAGAAAACAAAACCAAAAAACACTGACCACTGGCGGGACCTACACAGACCCTACCCAAAATATACCAGGATAGACCACCCCTATATAAAATAACCCTAGATACAACAGCAATTTATAAAATAGACCCCTGTTAAAAAAAAACAAATCTAAAAAATAAAGTGCAGTACCGTGTCTACACACCTGGTGGCGCTAGAGGCGCACCAAACCACCACCAGTCGACTAGCCATACATCAATTACTATATAAACCAAGTTTCGTACAGATAAAACACACCGTTGCAGATATATGGACAGTTAAGATTCGGCCAATCAGATGCCCTTTATGCAAATGAGGGTGGTTACTAATGAGGGTGAAAGTCGTTTTTACCTCCCTACCTATATGCCATTTTAACCCTAACCTAACCATAGCCTCAAACTAACCCTAAACCCAAACTAACCATTAGTCCAAAGACTACTTTCAATATTTAACACAAAACAATAAAAAAATATGAACAAACAGTCGATCAAACTCATCTATCCATCTATCCATCTATCCATCTATCCATCTATCTATCCATCCATCCATCCATCACTCCATCACTCCATCACTCCATCCATCCATGTATAACACAGGCCTAAAAACATTCACTTTTTCAAACAAAAACTTTTTTTTTTTTAACAAAAAGTTGTTTAAACTCATGTATCTATATATTCATCTATTCATCTATCTATCTATTTATCTATCTATCCATCCATCCATCCATCCATCCATCACTCCATCCATCCATGTATAACACAGGCCTAAAAACATTCACTTTTTCAAACAAAAACATATTTTTTTTAACAAAAAGTGGTTTAAACTCATGTATCTATATATTCATCTATTCATCTATCTATCCATCCATCCATCCATCCATCCATCACTCCATCACTCCATCCATCAATGTAACACAGGCCTAAAAAACATTCACTTTTTCAAACAAAAACATTTTTTTTAACAAAAACATTTTTTTTAACAAAAAGTTGTTTCAACTCATGTACCTATCTATCCATCCATCCATCCATCCATCCATCCATCCATCCATCCATCCATCCATCCATCCATCCATCCATCACTCCATCCATCAATCTATCTATAGAAATAGACACTTACCTGTCAGCATTGGTGCTGTTTCAGCACTCGTGCTGATATGCACGGCAAATGCAACCATTTTGCATTGACAGGTGAACAGCTGGGGGAAAACTCAAGTTCAGTTTGCGTCAGGGCGTCTGCATGGATGCAGGGTCAAAGGCCAAAGGCCTGGCACGCTACCTCACCTAACCAGCTAAACCTACCCACCACCTGCACAAAAAAACAGAAAACAAAACCAAAAAACACTGACCACTGGCGGGACCTACACAGACCCTACCCAAAATATACCAGGATAGACCACCCCTATATAAAATAACCCTAGATACAACAGCAATTTATAAAATAGACCCCTGTTAAAAAAAAACAAATCTAAAAAATAAAGTGCAGTACCGTGTCTACACACCTGGTGGCGCTAGAGGCGCACCAAACCACCACCAGTCGACTAGCCATACATCAATTACTATATAAACCAAGTTTCGTACAGATAAAACACACCGTTGCAGATATATGGACAGTTAAGATTCGGCCAATCAGATGCCCTTTATGCAAATGAGGGTGGTTACTAATGAGGGTGAAAGTCGTTTTTACCTCCCTACCTATATGCCATTTTAACCCTAACCTAACCATAGCCTCAAACTAACCCTAAACCCAAACTAACCATTAGTCCAAAGACTACTTTCAATATTTAACACAAAACAATAAAAAAATATGAACAAACAGTCGATCAAACTCATCTATCCATCTATCCATCTATCCATCTATCCATCTATCTATCCATCCATCCATCCATCACTCCATCACTCCATCACTCCATCCATCCATGTATAACACAGGCCTAAAAACATTCACTTTTTCAAACAAAAACTTTTTTTTTTTTAACAAAAAGTTGTTTAAACTCATGTATCTATATATTCATCTATTCATCTATCTATCTATTTATCTATCTATCCATCCATCCATCCATCCATCCATCACTCCATCCATCCATGTATAACACAGGCCTAAAAACATTCACTTTTTCAAACAAAAACATATTTTTTTTAACAAAAAGTGGTTTAAACTCATGTATCTATATATTCATCTATTCATCTATCTATCCATCCATCCATCCATCCATCCATCACTCCATCACTCCATCCATCAATGTAACACAGGCCTAAAAAACATTCACTTTTTCAAACAAAAACATTTTTTTTAACAAAAACATTTTTTTTAACAAAAAGTTGTTTCAACTCATGTACCTATCTATCCATCCATCCATCCATCCATCCATCCATCCATCCATCCATCCATCCATCCATCCATCCATCCATCACTCCATCCATCAATCTATCTATAGAAATAGACACTTACCTGTCAGCATTGGTGCTGTTTCAGCACTCGTGCTGATATGCACGGCAAATGCAACCATTTTGCATTGACAGGTGAACAGCTGGGGGAAAACTCAAGTTCAGTTTGCGTCAGGGCGTCTGCATGGATGCAGGGTCAAAGGCCAAAGGCCTGGCACGCTACCTCACCTAACCAGCTAAACCTACCCACCACCTGCACAAAAAAACAGAAAACAAAACCAAAAAACACTGACCACTGGCGGGACCTACACAGACCCTACCCAAAATATACCAGGATAGACCACCCCTATATAAAATAACCCTAGATACAACAGCAATTTATAAAATAGACCCCTGTTAAAAAAAAACAAATCTAAAAAATAAAGTGCAGTACCGTGTCTACACACCTGGTGGCGCTAGAGGCGCACCAAACCACCACCAGTCGACTAGCCATACATCAATTACTATATAAACCAAGTTTCGTACAGATAAAACACACCGTTGCAGATATATGGACAGTTAAGATTCGGCCAATCAGATGCCCTTTATGCAAATGAGGGTGGTTACTAATGAGGGTGAAAGTCGTTTTTACCTCCCTACCTATATGCCATTTTAACCATAGCCTAACCTAACCATAGCCCCAAACTAACCCTAAACCCAAACTAACCATTAGTCCAAAGACTACTTTCAATATTTAACACAAAACAATAAAAAAATATGAACAAACAGTCGATCAAACTCATCTATCCATCTATCCATCTATCCATCTATCCATCTATCTATCCATCCATCCATCCATCACTCCATCACTCCATCACTCCATCCATCCATGTATAACACAGGCCTAAAAACATTCACTTTTTCAAACAAAAACTTTTTTTTTTTTAACTAAACTCATGTATCTATATATTCATCTATTCATCTATCTATCTATTTATCTATCTATCCATCCATCCATCCATCCATCCATCACTCCATCCATCCATGTATAACACAGGCCTAAAAACATTCACTTTTTCAAACAAAAACATATTTTTTTTAACAAAAAGTGGTTTAAACTCATGTATCTATATATTCATCTATTCATCTATCTATCCATCCATCCATCCATCCATCCATCACTCCATCACTCCATCCATCAATGTAACACAGGCCTAAAAAACATTCACTTTTTCAAACAAAAACATTTTTTTTAACAAAAACATTTTTTTTAACAAAAAGTTGTTTCAACTCATGTACCTATCTATCCATCCATCCATCCATCCATCCATCCATCCATCCATCCATCCATCCATCCATCCATCCATCCATCCATCCATCACATCCATCAATCTATCTATAGAAATAGACACTTACCTGTCAGCATTGGTGCTGTTTCAGCACTCGTGCTGATATGCACGGCAAATGCAACCATTTTGCATTGACAGGTGAACAGCTGGGGGAAAACTCAAGTTCAGTTTGCGTCAGGGCGTCTGCATGGATGCAGGGTCAAAGGCCAAAGGCCTGGCACGCTACCTCACCTAACCAGCTAAACCTACCCACCACCTGCACAAAAAAACAGAAAACAAAACCAAAAAACACTGACCACTGGCGGGACCTACACAGACCCTACCCAAAATATACCAGGATAGACCACCCCTATATAAAATAACCCTAGATACAACAGCAATTTATAAAATAGACCCCTGTTAAAAAAAAACAAATCTAAAAAATAAAGTGCAGTACCGTGTCTACACACCTGGTGGCGCTAGAGGCGCACCAAACCACCACCAGTCGACTAGCCATACATCAATTACTATATAAACCAAGTTTCGTACAGATAAAACACACCGTTGCAGATATATGGACAGTTAAGATTCGGCCAATCAGATGCCCTTTATGCAAATGAGGGTGGTTACTAATGAGGGTGAAAGTCGTTTTTACCTCCCTACCTATATGCCATTTTAACCCTAACCTAACCATAGCCTCAAACTAACCCTAAACCCAAACTAACCATTAGTCCAAAGACTACTTTCAATATTTAACACAAAACAATAAAAAAATATGAACAAACAGTCGATCAAACTCATCTATCCATCTATCCATCTATCCATCTATCCATCTATCTATCCATCCATCCATCCATCACTCCATCACTCCATCACTCCATCCATCCATGTATAACACAGGCCTAAAAACATTCACTTTTTCAAACAAAAACTTTTTTTTTTTTAACAAAAAGTTGTTTAAACTCATGTATCTATATATTCATCTATTCATCTATCTATCTATTTATCTATCTATCCATCCATCCATCCATCCATCCATCACTCCATCCATCCATGTATAACACAGGCCTAAAAACATTCACTTTTTCAAACAAAAACATATTTTTTTTAACAAAAAGTGGTTTAAACTCATGTATCTATATATTCATCTATTCATCTATCTATCCATCCATCCATCCATCCATCCATCACTCCATCACTCCATCCATCAATGTAACACAGGCCTAAAAAACATTCACTTTTTCAAACAAAAACATTTTTTTTAACAAAAACATTTTTTTTAACAAAAAGTTGTTTCAACTCATGTACCTATCTATCCATCCATCCATCCATCCATCCATCCATCCATCCATCCATCCATCCATCCATCCATCCATCCATCCATCATCCATCCATCAATCTATCTATAGAAATAGACACTTACCTGTCAGCATTGGTGCTGTTTCAGCACTCGTGCTGATATGCACGGCAAATGCAACCATTTTGCATTGACAGGTGAACAGCTGGGGGAAAACTCAAGTTCAGTTTGCGTCAGGGCGTCTGCATGGATGCAGGGTCAAAGGCCAAAGGCCTGGCACGCTACCTCACCTAACCAGCTAAACCTACCCACCACCTGCACAAAAAAACAGAAAACAAAACCAAAAAACACTGACCACTGGCGGGACCTACACAGACCCTACCCAAAATATACCAGGATAGACCACCCCTATATAAAATAACCCTAGATACAACAGCAATTTATAAAATAGACCCCTGTTAAAAAAAAACAAATCTAAAAAATAAAGTGCAGTACCGTGTCTACACACCTGGTGGCGCTAGAGGCGCACCAAACCACCACCAGTCGACTAGCCATACATCAATTACTATATAAACCAAGTTTCGTACAGATAAAACACACCGTTGCAGATATATGGACAGTTAAGATTCGGCCAATCAGATGCCCTTTATGCAAATGAGGGTGGTTACTAATGAGGGTGAAAGTCGTTTTTACCTCCCTACCTATATGCCATTTTAACCCTAACCTAACCATAGCCTCAAACTAACCCTAAACCCAAACTAACCATTAGTCCAAAGACTACTTTCAATATTTAACACAAAACAATAAAAAAATATGAACAAACAGTCGATCAAACTCATCTATCCATCTATCCATCTATCCATCTATCCATCTATCTATCCATCCATCCATCCATCACTCCATCACTCCATCACTCCATCCATCCATGTATAACACAGGCCTAAAAACATTCACTTTTTCAAACAAAAACTTTTTTTTTTTTAACAAAAAGTTGTTTAAACTCATGTATCTATATATTCATCTATTCATCTATCTATCTATTTATCTATCTATCCATCCATCCATCCATCCATCCATCACTCCATCCATCCATGTATAACACAGGCCTAAAAACATTCACTTTTTCAAACAAAAACATATTTTTTTTAACAAAAAGTGGTTTAAACTCATGTATCTATATATTCATCTATTCATCTATCTATCCATCCATCCATCCATCCATCCATCACTCCATCACTCCATCCATCAATGTAACACAGGCCTAAAAAACATTCACTTTTTCAAACAAAAACATTTTTTTTAACAAAAACATTTTTTTTAACAAAAAGTTGTTTCAACTCATGTACCTATCTATCTCATCCATCCATCCATCCATCCATCCATCCATCCATCCATCCATCCATCCATCCATCCATCCATCACTCCATCCATCAATCTATCTATAGAAATAGACACTTACCTGTCAGCATTGGTGCTGTTTCAGCACTCGTGCTGATATGCACGGCAAATGCAACCATTTTGCATTGACAGGTGAACAGCTGGGGGAAAACTCAAGTTCAGTTTGCGTCAGGGCGTCTGCATGGATGCAGGGTCAAAGGCCAAAGGCCTGGCACGCTACCTCACCTAACCAGCTAAACCTACCCACCACCTGCACAAAAAAACAGAAAACAAAACCAAAAAACACTGACCACTGGCGGGACCTACACAGACCCTACCCAAAATATACCAGGATAGACCACCCCTATATAAAATAACCCTAGATACAACAGCAATTTATAAAATAGACCCCTGTTAAAAAAAAACAAATCTAAAAAATAAAGTGCAGTACCGTGTCTACACACCTGGTGGCGCTAGAGGCGCACCAAACCACCACCAGTCGACTAGCCATACATCAATTACTATATAAACCAAGTTTCGTACAGATAAAACACACCGTTGCAGATATATGGACAGTTAAGATTCGGCCAATCAGATGCCCTTTATGCAAATGAGGGTGGTTACTAATGAGGGTGAAAGTCGTTTTTACCTCCCTACCTATATGCCATTTTAACCCTAACCTAACCATAGCCTCAAACTAACCCTAAACCCAAACTAACCATTAGTCCAAAGACTACTTTCAATATTTAACACAAAACAATAAAAAAATATGAACAAACAGTCGATCAAACTCATCTATCCATCTATCCATCTATCCATCTATCCATCTATCTATCCATCCATCCATCCATCACTCCATCACTCCATCACTCCATCCATCCATGTATAACACAGGCCTAAAAACATTCACTTTTTCAAACAAAAACTTTTTTTTTTTTAACAAAAAGTTGTTTAAACTCATGTATCTATATATTCATCTATTCATCTATCTATCTATTTATCTATCTATCCATCCATCCATCCATCCATCCATCACTCCATCCATCCATGTATAACACAGGCCTAAAAACATTCACTTTTTCAAACAAAAACATATTTTTTTTAACAAAAAGTGGTTTAAACTCATGTATCTATATATTCATCTATTCATCTATCTATCCATCCATCCATCCATCCATCCATCACTCCATCACTCCATCCATCAATGTAACACAGGCCTAAAAAACATTCACTTTTTCAAACAAAAACATTTTTTTTAACAAAAACATTTTTTTTAACAAAAAGTTGTTTCAACTCATGTACCTATCTATCCATCCATCCATCCATCCATCCATCCATCCATCCATCCATCCATCCATCCATCCATCCATCCATCCATCATCCTCCATCCATCAATCTATCTATAGAAATAGACACTTACCTGTCAGCATTGGTGCTGTTTCAGCACTCGTGCTGATATGCACGGCAAATGCAACCATTTTGCATTGACAGGTGAACAGCTGGGGGAAAACTCAAGTTCAGTTTGCGTCAGGGCGTCTGCATGGATGCAGGGTCAAAGGCCAAAGGCCTGGCACGCTACCTCACCTAACCAGCTAAACCTACCCACCACCTGCACAAAAAAACAGAAAACAAAACCAAAAAACACTGACCACTGGCGGGACCTACACAGACCCTACCCAAAATATACCAGGATAGACCACCCCTATATAAAATAACCCTAGATACAACAGCAATTTATAAAATAGACCCCTGTTAAAAAAAAACAAATCTAAAAAATAAAGTGCAGTACCGTGTCTACACACCTGGTGGCGCTAGAGGCGCACCAAACCACCACCAGTCGACTAGCCATACATCAATTACTATATAAACCAAGTTTCGTACAGATAAAACACACCGTTGCAGATATATGGACAGTTAAGATTCGGCCAATCAGATGCCCTTTATGCAAATGAGGGTGGTTACTAATGAGGGTGAAAGTCGTTTTTACCTCCCTACCTATATGCCATTTTAACCCTAACCTAACCATAGCCTCAAACTAACCCTAAACCCAAACTAACCATTAGTCCAAAGACTACTTTCAATATTTAACACAAAACAATAAAAAAATATGAACAAACAGTCGATCAAACTCATCTATCCATCTATCCATCTATCCATCTATCCATCTATCTATCCATCCATCCATCCATCACTCCATCACTCCATCACTCCATCCATCCATGTATAACACAGGCCTAAAAACATTCACTTTTTCAAACAAAAACTTTTTTTTTTTTAACAAAAAGTTGTTTAAACTCATGTATCTATATATTCATCTATTCATCTATCTATCTATTTATCTATCTATCCATCCATCCATCCATCCATCCATCACTCCATCCATCCATGTATAACACAGGCCTAAAAACATTCACTTTTTCAAACAAAAACATATTTTTTTTAACAAAAAGTGGTTTAAACTCATGTATCTATATATTCATCTATTCATCTATCTATCCATCCATCCATCCATCCATCCATCACTCCATCACTCCATCCATCAATGTAACACAGGCCTAAAAAACATTCACTTTTTCAAACAAAAACATTTTTTTTAACAAAAACATTTTTTTTAACAAAAAGTTGTTTCAACTCATGTACCTATCTATCCATCCATCCATCCATCCATCCATCCATCCATCCATCCATCCATCCATCCATCCATCCATCCATCCATCATCCTCCATCCATCAATCTATCTATAGAAATAGACACTTACCTGTCAGCATTGGTGCTGTTTCAGCACTCGTGCTGATATGCACGGCAAATGCAACCATTTTGCATTGACAGGTGAACAGCTGGGGGAAAACTCAAGTTCAGTTTGCGTCAGGGCGTCTGCATGGATGCAGGGTCAAAGGCCAAAGGCCTGGCACGCTACCTCACCTAACCAGCTAAACCTACCCACCACCTGCACAAAAAAACAGAAAACAAAACCAAAAAACACTGACCACTGGCGGGACCTACACAGACCCTACCCAAAATATACCAGGATAGACCACCCCTATATAAAATAACCCTAGATACAACAGCAATTTATAAAATAGACCCCTGTTAAAAAAAAACAAATCTAAAAAATAAAGTGCAGTACCGTGTCTACACACCTGGTGGCGCTAGAGGCGCACCAAACCACCACCAGTCGACTAGCCATACATCAATTACTATATAAACCAAGTTTCGTACAGATAAAACACACCGTTGCAGATATATGGACAGTTAAGATTCGGCCAATCAGATGCCCTTTATGCAAATGAGGGTGGTTACTAATGAGGGTGAAAGTCGTTTTTACCTCCCTACCTATATGCCATTTTAACCCTAACCTAACCATAGCCTCAAACTAACCCTAAACCCAAACTAACCATTAGTCCAAAGACTACTTTCAATATTTAACACAAAACAATAAAAAAATATGAACAAACAGTCGATCAAACTCATCTATCCATCTATCCATCTATCCATCTATCCATCTATCTATCCATCCATCCATCCATCACTCCATCACTCCATCACTCCATCCATCCATGTATAACACAGGCCTAAAAACATTCACTTTTTCAAACAAAAACTTTTTTTTTTTTAACAAAAAGTTGTTTAAACTCATGTATCTATATATTCATCTATTCATCTATCTATCTATTTATCTATCTATCCATCCATCCATCCATCCATCCATCACTCCATCCATCCATGTATAACACAGGCCTAAAAACATTCACTTTTTCAAACAAAAACATATTTTTTTTAACAAAAAGTGGTTTAAACTCATGTATCTATATATTCATCTATTCATCTATCTATCCATCCATCCATCCATCCATCCATCACTCCATCACTCCATCCATCAATGTAACACAGGCCTAAAAAACATTCACTTTTTCAAACAAAAACATTTTTTTTAACAAAAACATTTTTTTTAACAAAAAGTTGTTTCAACTCATGTACCTATCTATCCATCCATCCATCCATCCATCCATCCATCCATCCATCCATCCATCCATCCATCCATCCATCCATCCATCACTCCATCCATCAATCTATCTATAGAAATAGACACTTACCTGTCAGCATTGGTGCTGTTTCAGCACTCGTGCTGATATGCACGGCAAATGCAACCATTTTGCATTGACAGGTGAACAGCTGGGGGAAAACTCAAGTTCAGTTTGCGTCAGGGCGTCTGCATGGATGCAGGGTCAAAGGCCAAAGGCCTGGCACGCTACCTCACCTAACCAGCTAAACCTACCCACCACCTGCACAAAAAAACAGAAAACAAAACCAAAAAACACTGACCACTGGCGGGACCTACACAGACCCTACCCAAAATATACCAGGATAGACCACCCCTATATAAAATAACCCTAGATACAACAGCAATTTATAAAATAGACCCCTGTTAAAAAAAAACAAATCTAAAAAATAAAGTGCAGTACCGTGTCTACACACCTGGTGGCGCTAGAGGCGCACCAAACCACCACCAGTCGACTAGCCATACATCAATTACTATATAAACCAAGTTTCGTACAGATAAAACACACCGTTGCAGATATATGGACAGTTAAGATTCGGCCAATCAGATGCCCTTTATGCAAATGAGGGTGGTTACTAATGAGGGTGAAAGTCGTTTTTACCTCCCTACCTATATGCCATTTTAACCCTAACCTAACCATAGCCTCAAACTAACCCTAAACCCAAACTAACCATTAGTCCAAAGACTACTTTCAATATTTAACACAAAACAATAAAAAAATATGAACAAACAGTCGATCAAACTCATCTATCCATCTATCCATCTATCCATCTATCCATCTATCTATCCATCCATCCATCCATCACTCCATCACTCCATCACTCCATCCATCCATGTATAACACAGGCCTAAAAACATTCACTTTTTCAAACAAAAACTTTTTTTTTTTTAACAAAAAGTTGTTTAAACTCATGTATCTATATATTCATCTATTCATCTATCTATCTATTTATCTATCTATCCATCCATCCATCCATCCATCCATCACTCCATCCATCCATGTATAACACAGGCCTAAAAACATTCACTTTTTCAAACAAAAACATATTTTTTTTAACAAAAAGTGGTTTAAACTCATGTATCTATATATTCATCTATTCATCTATCTATCCATCCATCCATCCATCCATCCATCACTCCATCACTCCATCCATCAATGTAACACAGGCCTAAAAAACATTCACTTTTTCAAACAAAAACATTTTTTTTAACAAAAACATTTTTTTTAACAAAAAGTTGTTTCAACTCATGTACCTATCTATCCATCCATCCATCCATCCATCCATCCATCCATCCATCCATCCATCCATCCATCCATCCATCCATCCATCCTCCATCCATCAATCTATCTATAGAAATAGACACTTACCTGTCAGCATTGGTGCTGTTTCAGCACTCGTGCTGATATGCACGGCAAATGCAACCATTTTGCATTGACAGGTGAACAGCTGGGGGAAAACTCAAGTTCAGTTTGCGTCAGGGCGTCTGCATGGATGCAGGGTCAAAGGCCAAAGGCCTGGCACGCTACCTCACCTAACCAGCTAAACCTACCCACCACCTGCACAAAAAAACAGAAAACAAAACCAAAAAACACTGACCACTGGCGGGACCTACACAGACCCTACCCAAAATATACCAGGATAGACCACCCCTATATAAAATAACCCTAGATACAACAGCAATTTATAAAATAGACCCCTGTTAAAAAAAAACAAATCTAAAAAATAAAGTGCAGTACCGTGTCTACACACCTGGTGGCGCTAGAGGCGCACCAAACCACCACCAGTCGACTAGCCATACATCAATTACTATATAAACCAAGTTTCGTACAGATAAAACACACCGTTGCAGATATATGGACAGTTAAGATTCGGCCAATCAGATGCCCTTTATGCAAATGAGGGTGGTTACTAATGAGGGTGAAAGTCGTTTTTACCTCCCTACCTATATGCCATTTTAACCCTAACCTAACCATAGCCTCAAACTAACCCTAAACCCAAACTAACCATTAGTCCAAAGACTACTTTCAATATTTAACACAAAACAATAAAAAAATATGAACAAACAGTCGATCAAACTCATCTATCCATCTATCCATCTATCCATCTATCCATCTATCTATCCATCCATCCATCCATCACTCCATCACTCCATCACTCCATCCATCCATGTATAACACAGGCCTAAAAACATTCACTTTTTCAAACAAAAACTTTTTTTTTTTTAACAAAAAGTTGTTTAAACTCATGTATCTATATATTCATCTATTCATCTATCTATCTATTTATCTATCTATCCATCCATCCATCCATCCATCCATCACTCCATCCATCCATGTATAACACAGGCCTAAAAACATTCACTTTTTCAAACAAAAACATATTTTTTTTAACAAAAAGTGGTTTAAACTCATGTATCTATATATTCATCTATTCATCTATCTATCCATCCATCCATCCATCCATCCATCACTCCATCACTCCATCCATCAATGTAACACAGGCCTAAAAAACATTCACTTTTTCAAACAAAAACATTTTTTTTAACAAAAACATTTTTTTTAACAAAAAGTTGTTTCAACTCATGTACCTATCTATCCATCCATCCATCCATCCATCCATCCATCCATCCATCCATCCATCCATCCATCCATCCATCCATCCATCACTCCATCCATCAATCTATCTATAGAAATAGACACTTACCTGTCAGCATTGGTGCTGTTTCAGCACTCGTGCTGATATGCACGGCAAATGCAACCATTTTGCATTGACAGGTGAACAGCTGGGGGAAAACTCAAGTTCAGTTTGCGTCAGGGCGTCTGCATGGATGCAGGGTCAAAGGCCAAAGGCCTGGCACGCTACCTCACCTAACCAGCTAAACCTACCCACCACCTGCACAAAAAAACAGAAAACAAAACCAAAAAACACTGACCACTGGCGGGACCTACACAGACCCTACCCAAAATATACCAGGATAGACCACCCCTATATAAAATAACCCTAGATACAACAGCAATTTATAAAATAGACCCCTGTTAAAAAAAAACAAATCTAAAAAATAAAGTGCAGTACCGTGTCTACACACCTGGTGGCGCTAGAGGCGCACCAAACCACCACCAGTCGACTAGCCATACATCAATTACTATATAAACCAAGTTTCGTACAGATAAAACACACCGTTGCAGATATATGGACAGTTAAGATTCGGCCAATCAGATGCCCTTTATGCAAATGAGGGTGGTTACTAATGAGGGTGAAAGTCGTTTTTACCTCCCTACCTATATGCCATTTTAACCCTAACCTAACCATAGCCTCAAACTAACCCTAAACCCAAACTAACCATTAGTCCAAAGACTACTTTCAATATTTAACACAAAACAATAAAAAAATATGAACAAACAGTCGATCAAACTCATCTATCCATCTATCCATCTATCCATCTATCCATCTATCTATCCATCCATCCATCCATCACTCCATCACTCCATCACTCCATCCATCCATGTATAACACAGGCCTAAAAACATTCACTTTTTCAAACAAAAACTTTTTTTTTTTTAACAAAAAGTTGTTTAAACTCATGTATCTATATATTCATCTATTCATCTATCTATCTATTTATCTATCTATCCATCCATCCATCCATCCATCCATCACTCCATCCATCCATGTATAACACAGGCCTAAAAACATTCACTTTTTCAAACAAAAACATATTTTTTTTAACAAAAAGTGGTTTAAACTCATGTATCTATATATTCATCTATTCATCTATCTATCCATCCATCCATCCATCCATCCATCACTCCATCACTCCATCCATCAATGTAACACAGGCCTAAAAAACATTCACTTTTTCAAACAAAAACATTTTTTTTAACAAAAACATTTTTTTTAACAAAAAGTTGTTTCAACTCATGTACCTATCTATCCATCCATCCATCCATCCATCCATCCATCCATCCATCCATCCATCCATCCATCCATCCATCCATCCATCACTCCATCCATCAATCTATCTATAGAAATAGACACTTACCTGTCAGCATTGGTGCTGTTTCAGCACTCGTGCTGATATGCACGGCAAATGCAACCATTTTGCATTGACAGGTGAACAGCTGGGGGAAAACTCAAGTTCAGTTTGCGTCAGGGCGTCTGCATGGATGCAGGGTCAAAGGCCAAAGGCCTGGCACGCTACCTCACCTAACCAGCTAAACCTACCCACCACCTGCACAAAAAAACAGAAAACAAAACCAAAAAACACTGACCACTGGCGGGACCTACACAGACCCTACCCAAAATATACCAGGATAGACCACCCCTATATAAAATAACCCTAGATACAACAGCAATTTATAAAATAGACCCCTGTTAAAAAAAAACAAATCTAAAAAATAAAGTGCAGTACCGTGTCTACACACCTGGTGGCGCTAGAGGCGCACCAAACCACCACCAGTCGACTAGCCATACATCAATTACTATATAAACCAAGTTTCGTACAGATAAAACACACCGTTGCAGATATATGGACAGTTAAGATTCGGCCAATCAGATGCCCTTTATGCAAATGAGGGTGGTTACTAATGAGGGTGAAAGTCGTTTTTACCTCCCTACCTATATGCCATTTTAACCCTAACCTAACCATAGCCTCAAACTAACCCTAAACCCAAACTAACCATTAGTCCAAAGACTACTTTCAATATTTAACACAAAACAATAAAAAAATATGAACAAACAGTCGATCAAACTCATCTATCCATCTATCCATCTATCCATCTATCCATCTATCTATCCATCCATCCATCCATCACTCCATCACTCCATCACTCCATCCATCCATGTATAACACAGGCCTAAAAACATTCACTTTTTCAAACAAAAACTTTTTTTTTTTTAACAAAAAGTTGTTTAAACTCATGTATCTATATATTCATCTATTCATCTATCTATCTATTTATCTATCTATCCATCCATCCATCCATCCATCCATCACTCCATCCATCCATGTATAACACAGGCCTAAAAACATTCACTTTTTCAAACAAAAACATATTTTTTTTAACAAAAAGTGGTTTAAACTCATGTATCTATATATTCATCTATTCATCTATCTATCCATCCATCCATCCATCCATCCATCACTCCATCACTCCATCCATCAATGTAACACAGGCCTAAAAAACATTCACTTTTTCAAACAAAAACATTTTTTTTAACAAAAACATTTTTTTTAACAAAAAGTTGTTTCAACTCATGTACCTATCATCATCCATCCATCCATCCATCCATCCATCCATCCATCCATCCATCCATCCATCCATCCATCCATCCATCACTCCATCCATCAATCTATCTATAGAAATAGACACTTACCTGTCAGCATTGGTGCTGTTTCAGCACTCGTGCTGATATGCACGGCAAATGCAACCATTTTGCATTGACAGGTGAACAGCTGGGGGAAAACTCAAGTTCAGTTTGCGTCAGGGCGTCTGCATGGATGCAGGGTCAAAGGCCAAAGGCCTGGCACGCTACCTCACCTAACCAGCTAAACCTACCCACCACCTGCACAAAAAAACAGAAAACAAAACCAAAAAACACTGACCACTGGCGGGACCTACACAGACCCTACCCAAAATATACCAGGATAGACCACCCCTATATAAAATAACCCTAGATACAACAGCAATTTATAAAATAGACCCCTGTTAAAAAAAAACAAATCTAAAAAATAAAGTGCAGTACCGTGTCTACACACCTGGTGGCGCTAGAGGCGCACCAAACCACCACCAGTCGACTAGCCATACATCAATTACTATATAAACCAAGTTTCGTACAGATAAAACACACCGTTGCAGATATATGGACAGTTAAGATTCGGCCAATCAGATGCCCTTTATGCAAATGAGGGTGGTTACTAATGAGGGTGAAAGTCGTTTTTACCTCCCTACCTATATGCCATTTTAACCCTAACCTAACCATAGCCTCAAACTAACCCTAAACCCAAACTAACCATTAGTCCAAAGACTACTTTCAATATTTAACACAAAACAATAAAAAAATATGAACAAACAGTCGATCAAACTCATCTATCCATCTATCCATCTATCCATCTATCCATCTATCTATCCATCCATCCATCCATCACTCCATCACTCCATCACTCCATCCATCCATGTATAACACAGGCCTAAAAACATTCACTTTTTCAAACAAAAACTTTTTTTTTTTTAACAAAAAGTTGTTTAAACTCATGTATCTATATATTCATCTATTCATCTATCTATCTATTTATCTATCTATCCATCCATCCATCCATCCATCCATCACTCCATCCATCCATGTATAACACAGGCCTAAAAACATTCACTTTTTCAAACAAAAACATATTTTTTTTAACAAAAAGTGGTTTAAACTCATGTATCTATATATTCATCTATTCATCTATCTATCCATCCATCCATCCATCCATCCATCACTCCATCACTCCATCCATCAATGTAACACAGGCCTAAAAAACATTCACTTTTTCAAACAAAAACATTTTTTTTAACAAAAACATTTTTTTTAACAAAAAGTTGTTTCAACTCATGTACCTATCTATCCATCCATCCATCCATCCATCCATCCATCCATCCATCCATCCATCCATCCATCCATCCATCCATCCATCACTCCATCCATCAATCTATCTATAGAAATAGACACTTACCTGTCAGCATTGGTGCTGTTTCAGCACTCGTGCTGATATGCACGGCAAATGCAACCATTTTGCATTGACAGGTGAACAGCTGGGGGAAAACTCAAGTTCAGTTTGCGTCAGGGCGTCTGCATGGATGCAGGGTCAAAGGCCAAAGGCCTGGCACGCTACCTCACCTAACCAGCTAAACCTACCCACCACCTGCACAAAAAAACAGAAAACAAAACCAAAAAACACTGACCACTGGCGGGACCTACACAGACCCTACCCAAAATATACCAGGATAGACCACCCCTATATAAAATAACCCTAGATACAACAGCAATTTATAAAATAGACCCCTGTTAAAAAAAAACAAATCTAAAAAATAAAGTGCAGTACCGTGTCTACACACCTGGTGGCGCTAGAGGCGCACCAAACCACCACCAGTCGACTAGCCATACATCAATTACTATATAAACCAAGTTTCGTACAGATAAAACACACCGTTGCAGATATATGGACAGTTAAGATTCGGCCAATCAGATGCCCTTTATGCAAATGAGGGTGGTTACTAATGAGGGTGAAAGTCGTTTTTACCTCCCTACCTATATGCCATTTTAACCCTAACCTAACCATAGCCTCAAACTAACCCTAAACCCAAACTAACCATTAGTCCAAAGACTACTTTCAATATTTAACACAAAACAATAAAAAAATATGAACAAACAGTCGATCAAACTCATCTATCCATCTATCCATCTATCCATCTATCCATCTATCTATCCATCCATCCATCCATCACTCCATCACTCCATCACTCCATCCATCCATGTATAACACAGGCCTAAAAACATTCACTTTTTCAAACAAAAACTTTTTTTTTTTTAACAAAAAGTTGTTTAAACTCATGTATCTATATATTCATCTATTCATCTATCTATCTATTTATCTATCTATCCATCCATCCATCCATCCATCCATCACTCCATCCATCCATGTATAACACAGGCCTAAAAACATTCACTTTTTCAAACAAAAACATATTTTTTTTAACAAAAAGTGGTTTAAACTCATGTATCTATATATTCATCTATTCATCTATCTATCCATCCATCCATCCATCCATCCATCACTCCATCACTCCATCCATCAATGTAACACAGGCCTAAAAAACATTCACTTTTTCAAACAAAAACATTTTTTTTAACAAAAACATTTTTTTTAACAAAAAGTTGTTTCAACTCATGTACCTATCTATCCATCCATCCATCCATCCATCCATCCATCCATCCATCCATCCATCCATCCATCCATCCATCCATCCATCACTCCATCCATCAATCTATCTATAGAAATAGACACTTACCTGTCAGCATTGGTGCTGTTTCAGCACTCGTGCTGATATGCACGGCAAATGCAACCATTTTGCATTGACAGGTGAACAGCTGGGGGAAAACTCAAGTTCAGTTTGCGTCAGGGCGTCTGCATGGATGCAGGGTCAAAGGCCAAAGGCCTGGCACGCTACCTCACCTAACCAGCTAAACCTACCCACCACCTGCACAAAAAAACAGAAAACAAAACCAAAAAACACTGACCACTGGCGGGACCTACACAGACCCTACCCAAAATATACCAGGATAGACCACCCCTATATAAAATAACCCTAGATACAACAGCAATTTATAAAATAGACCCCTGTTAAAAAAAAACAAATCTAAAAAATAAAGTGCAGTACCGTGTCTACACACCTGGTGGCGCTAGAGGCGCACCAAACCACCACCAGTCGACTAGCCATACATCAATTACTATATAAACCAAGTTTCGTACAGATAAAACACACCGTTGCAGATATATGGACAGTTAAGATTCGGCCAATCAGATGCCCTTTATGCAAATGAGGGTGGTTACTAATGAGGGTGAAAGTCGTTTTTACCTCCCTACCTATATGCCATTTTAACCCTAACCTAACCATAGCCTCAAACTAACCCTAAACCCAAACTAACCATTAGTCCAAAGACTACTTTCAATATTTAACACAAAACAATAAAAAAATATGAACAAACAGTCGATCAAACTCATCTATCCATCTATCCATCTATCCATCTATCCATCTATCTATCCATCCATCCATCCATCACTCCATCACTCCATCACTCCATCCATCCATGTATAACACAGGCCTAAAAACATTCACTTTTTCAAACAAAAACTTTTTTTTTTTTAACAAAAAGTTGTTTAAACTCATGTATCTATATATTCATCTATTCATCTATCTATCTATTTATCTATCTATCCATCCATCCATCCATCCATCCATCACTCCATCCATCCATGTATAACACAGGCCTAAAAACATTCACTTTTTCAAACAAAAACATATTTTTTTTAACAAAAAGTGGTTTAAACTCATGTATCTATATATTCATCTATTCATCTATCTATCCATCCATCCATCCATCCATCCATCACTCCATCACTCCATCCATCAATGTAACACAGGCCTAAAAAACATTCACTTTTTCAAACAAAAACATTTTTTTTAACAAAAACATTTTTTTTAACAAAAAGTTGTTTCAACTCATGTACCTATCTATCCATCCATCCATCCATCCATCCATCCATCCATCCATCCATCCATCCATCCATCCATCCATCCATCCATCACTCCATCCATCAATCTATCTATAGAAATAGACACTTACCTGTCAGCATTGGTGCTGTTTCAGCACTCGTGCTGATATGCACGGCAAATGCAACCATTTTGCATTGACAGGTGAACAGCTGGGGGAAAACTCAAGTTCAGTTTGCGTCAGGGCGTCTGCATGGATGCAGGGTCAAAGGCCAAAGGCCTGGCACGCTACCTCACCTAACCAGCTAAACCTACCCACCACCTGCACAAAAAAACAGAAAACAAAACCAAAAAACACTGACCACTGGCGGGACCTACACAGACCCTACCCAAAATATACCAGGATAGACCACCCCTATATAAAATAACCCTAGATACAACAGCAATTTATAAAATAGACCCCTGTTAAAAAAAAACAAATCTAAAAAATAAAGTGCAGTACCGTGTCTACACACCTGGTGGCGCTAGAGGCGCACCAAACCACCACCAGTCGACTAGCCATACATCAATTACTATATAAACCAAGTTTCGTACAGATAAAACACACCGTTGCAGATATATGGACAGTTAAGATTCGGCCAATCAGATGCCCTTTATGCAAATGAGGGTGGTTACTAATGAGGGTGAAAGTCGTTTTTACCTCCCTACCTATATGCCATTTTAACCCTAACCTAACCATAGCCTCAAACTAACCCTAAACCCAAACTAACCATTAGTCCAAAGACTACTTTCAATATTTAACACAAAACAATAAAAAAATATGAACAAACAGTCGATCAAACTCATCTATCCATCTATCCATCTATCCATCTATCCATCTATCTATCCATCCATCCATCCATCACTCCATCACTCCATCACTCCATCCATCCATGTATAACACAGGCCTAAAAACATTCACTTTTTCAAACAAAAACTTTTTTTTTTTTAACAAAAAGTTGTTTAAACTCATGTATCTATATATTCATCTATTCATCTATCTATCTATTTATCTATCTATCCATCCATCCATCCATCCATCCATCACTCCATCCATCCATGTATAACACAGGCCTAAAAACATTCACTTTTTCAAACAAAAACATATTTTTTTTAACAAAAAGTGGTTTAAACTCATGTATCTATATATTCATCTATTCATCTATCTATCCATCCATCCATCCATCCATCCATCACTCCATCACTCCATCCATCAATGTAACACAGGCCTAAAAAACATTCACTTTTTCAAACAAAAACATTTTTTTTAACAAAAACATTTTTTTTAACAAAAAGTTGTTTCAACTCATGTACCTATCTATCCATCCATCCATCCATCCATCCATCCATCCATCCATCCATCCATCCATCCATCCATCCATCCATCCATCACTCCATCCATCAATCTATCTATAGAAATAGACACTTACCTGTCAGCATTGGTGCTGTTTCAGCACTCGTGCTGATATGCACGGCAAATGCAACCATTTTGCATTGACAGGTGAACAGCTGGGGGAAAACTCAAGTTCAGTTTGCGTCAGGGCGTCTGCATGGATGCAGGGTCAAAGGCCAAAGGCCTGGCACGCTACCTCACCTAACCAGCTAAACCTACCCACCACCTGCACAAAAAAACAGAAAACAAAACCAAAAAACACTGACCACTGGCGGGACCTACACAGACCCTACCCAAAATATACCAGGATAGACCACCCCTATATAAAATAACCCTAGATACAACAGCAATTTATAAAATAGACCCCTGTTAAAAAAAAACAAATCTAAAAAATAAAGTGCAGTACCGTGTCTACACACCTGGTGGCGCTAGAGGCGCACCAAACCACCACCAGTCGACTAGCCATACATCAATTACTATATAAACCAAGTTTCGTACAGATAAAACACACCGTTGCAGATATATGGACAGTTAAGATTCGGCCAATCAGATGCCCTTTATGCAAATGAGGGTGGTTACTAATGAGGGTGAAAGTCGTTTTTACCTCCCTACCTATATGCCATTTTAACCCTAACCTAACCATAGCCTCAAACTAACCCTAAACCCAAACTAACCATTAGTCCAAAGACTACTTTCAATATTTAACACAAAACAATAAAAAAATATGAACAAACAGTCGATCAAACTCATCTATCCATCTATCCATCTATCCATCTATCCATCTATCTATCCATCCATCCATCCATCACTCCATCACTCCATCACTCCATCCATCCATGTATAACACAGGCCTAAAAACATTCACTTTTTCAAACAAAAACTTTTTTTTTTTTAACAAAAAGTTGTTTAAACTCATGTATCTATATATTCATCTATTCATCTATCTATCTATTTATCTATCTATCCATCCATCCATCCATCCATCCATCACTCCATCCATCCATGTATAACACAGGCCTAAAAACATTCACTTTTTCAAACAAAAACATATTTTTTTTAACAAAAAGTGGTTTAAACTCATGTATCTATATATTCATCTATTCATCTATCTATCCATCCATCCATCCATCCATCCATCACTCCATCACTCCATCCATCAATGTAACACAGGCCTAAAAAACATTCACTTTTTCAAACAAAAACATTTTTTTTAACAAAAACATTTTTTTTAACAAAAAGTTGTTTCAACTCATGTACCTATCTATCCATCCATCCATCCATCCATCCATCCATCCATCCATCCATCCATCCATCCATCCATCCATCCATCACATCCATCCATCAATCTATCTATAGAAATAGACACTTACCTGTCAGCATTGGTGCTGTTTCAGCACTCGTGCTGATATGCACGGCAAATGCAACCATTTTGCATTGACAGGTGAACAGCTGGGGGAAAACTCAAGTTCAGTTTGCGTCAGGGCGTCTGCATGGATGCAGGGTCAAAGGCCAAAGGCCTGGCACGCTACCTCACCTAACCAGCTAAACCTACCCACCACCTGCACAAAAAAACAGAAAACAAAACCAAAAAACACTGACCACTGGCGGGACCTACACAGACCCTACCCAAAATATACCAGGATAGACCACCCCTATATAAAATAACCCTAGATACAACAGCAATTTATAAAATAGACCCCTGTTAAAAAAAAACAAATCTAAAAAATAAAGTGCAGTACCGTGTCTACACACCTGGTGGCGCTAGAGGCGCACCAAACCACCACCAGTCGACTAGCCATACATCAATTACTATATAAACCAAGTTTCGTACAGATAAAACACACCGTTGCAGATATATGGACAGTTAAGATTCGGCCAATCAGATGCCCTTTATGCAAATGAGGGTGGTTACTAATGAGGGTGAAAGTCGTTTTTACCTCCCTACCTATATGCCATTTTAACCCTAACCTAACCATAGCCTCAAACTAACCCTAAACCCAAACTAACCATTAGTCCAAAGACTACTTTCAATATTTAACACAAAACAATAAAAAAATATGAACAAACAGTCGATCAAACTCATCTATCCATCTATCCATCTATCCATCTATCCATCTATCTATCCATCCATCCATCCATCACTCCATCACTCCATCACTCCATCCATCCATGTATAACACAGGCCTAAAAACATTCACTTTTTCAAACAAAAACTTTTTTTTTTTTAACAAAAAGTTGTTTAAACTCATGTATCTATATATTCATCTATTCATCTATCTATCTATTTATCTATCTATCCATCCATCCATCCATCCATCCATCACTCCATCCATCCATGTATAACACAGGCCTAAAAACATTCACTTTTTCAAACAAAAACATATTTTTTTTAACAAAAAGTGGTTTAAACTCATGTATCTATATATTCATCTATTCATCTATCTATCCATCCATCCATCCATCCATCCATCACTCCATCACTCCATCCATCAATGTAACACAGGCCTAAAAAACATTCACTTTTTCAAACAAAAACATTTTTTTTAACAAAAACATTTTTTTTAACAAAAAGTTGTTTCAACTCATGTACCTATCTATCCATCCATCCATCCATCCATCCATCCATCCATCCATCCATCCATCCATCCATCCATCCATCCATCACTCCATCCATCAATCTATCTATAGAAATAGACACTTACCTGTCAGCATTGGTGCTGTTTCAGCACTCGTGCTGATATGCACGGCAAATGCAACCATTTTGCATTGACAGGTGAACAGCTGGGGGAAAACTCAAGTTCAGTTTGCGTCAGGGCGTCTGCATGGATGCAGGGTCAAAGGCCAAAGGCCTGGCACGCTACCTCACCTAACCAGCTAAACCTACCCACCACCTGCACAAAAAAACAGAAAACAAAACCAAAAAACACTGACCACTGGCGGGACCTACACAGACCCTACCCAAAATATACCAGGATAGACCACCCCTATATAAAATAACCCTAGATACAACAGCAATTTATAAAATAGACCCCTGTTAAAAAAAAACAAATCTAAAAAATAAAGTGCAGTACCGTGTCTACACACCTGGTGGCGCTAGAGGCGCACCAAACCACCACCAGTCGACTAGCCATACATCAATTACTATATAAACCAAGTTTCGTACAGATAAAACACACCGTTGCAGATATATGGACAGTTAAGATTCGGCCAATCAGATGCCCTTTATGCAAATGAGGGTGGTTACTAATGAGGGTGAAAGTCGTTTTTACCTCCCTACCTATATGCCATTTTAACCCTAACCTAACCATAGCCTCAAACTAACCCTAAACCCAAACTAACCATTAGTCCAAAGACTACTTTCAATATTTAACACAAAACAATAAAAAAATATGAACAAACAGTCGATCAAACTCATCTATCCATCTATCCATCTATCCATCTATCCATCTATCTATCCATCCATCCATCCATCACTCCATCACTCCATCACTCCATCCATCCATGTATAACACAGGCCTAAAAACATTCACTTTTTCAAACAAAAACTTTTTTTTTTTTAACAAAAAGTTGTTTAAACTCATGTATCTATATATTCATCTATTCATCTATCTATCTATTTATCTATCTATCCATCCATCCATCCATCCATCCATCACTCCATCCATCCATGTATAACACAGGCCTAAAAACATTCACTTTTTCAAACAAAAACATATTTTTTTTAACAAAAAGTGGTTTAAACTCATGTATCTATATATTCATCTATTCATCTATCTATCCATCCATCCATCCATCCATCCATCACTCCATCACTCCATCCATCAATGTAACACAGGCCTAAAAAACATTCACTTTTTCAAACAAAAACATTTTTTTTAACAAAAACATTTTTTTTAACAAAAAGTTGTTTCAACTCATGTACCTATCTATCCATCCATCCATCCATCCATCCATCCATCCATCCATCCATCCATCCATCCATCCATCATCCATCCATCATCCATCCATCAATCTATCTATAGAAATAGACACTTACCTGTCAGCATTGGTGCTGTTTCAGCACTCGTGCTGATATGCACGGCAAATGCAACCATTTTGCATTGACAGGTGAACAGCTGGGGGAAAACTCAAGTTCAGTTTGCGTCAGGGCGTCTGCATGGATGCAGGGTCAAAGGCCAAAGGCCTGGCACGCTACCTCACCTAACCAGCTAAACCTACCCACCACCTGCACAAAAAAACAGAAAACAAAACCAAAAAACACTGACCACTGGCGGGACCTACACAGACCCTACCCAAAATATACCAGGATAGACCACCCCTATATAAAATAACCCTAGATACAACAGCAATTTATAAAATAGACCCCTGTTAAAAAAAAACAAATCTAAAAAATAAAGTGCAGTACCGTGTCTACACACCTGGTGGCGCTAGAGGCGCACCAAACCACCACCAGTCGACTAGCCATACATCAATTACTATATAAACCAAGTTTCGTACAGATAAAACACACCGTTGCAGATATATGGACAGTTAAGATTCGGCCAATCAGATGCCCTTTATGCAAATGAGGGTGGTTACTAATGAGGGTGAAAGTCGTTTTTACCTCCCTACCTATATGCCATTTTAACCCTAACCTAACCATAGCCTCAAACTAACCCTAAACCCAAACTAACCATTAGTCCAAAGACTACTTTCAATATTTAACACAAAACAATAAAAAAATATGAACAAACAGTCGATCAAACTCATCTATCCATCTATCCATCTATCCATCTATCCATCTATCTATCCATCCATCCATCCATCACTCCATCACTCCATCACTCCATCCATCCATGTATAACACAGGCCTAAAAACATTCACTTTTTCAAACAAAAACTTTTTTTTTTTTAACAAAAAGTTGTTTAAACTCATGTATCTATATATTCATCTATTCATCTATCTATCTATTTATCTATCTATCCATCCATCCATCCATCCATCCATCACTCCATCCATCCATGTATAACACAGGCCTAAAAACATTCACTTTTTCAAACAAAAACATATTTTTTTTAACAAAAAGTGGTTTAAACTCATGTATCTATATATTCATCTATTCATCTATCTATCCATCCATCCATCCATCCATCCATCACTCCATCACTCCATCCATCAATGTAACACAGGCCTAAAAAACATTCACTTTTTCAAACAAAAACATTTTTTTTAACAAAAACATTTTTTTTAACAAAAAGTTGTTTCAACTCATGTACCTATCTATCCATCCATCCATCCATCCATCCATCCATCCATCCATCCATCCATCCATCCATCCATCCATCCATCCATCATCCATCCATCAATCTATCTATAGAAATAGACACTTACCTGTCAGCATTGGTGCTGTTTCAGCACTCGTGCTGATATGCACGGCAAATGCAACCATTTTGCATTGACAGGTGAACAGCTGGGGGAAAACTCAAGTTCAGTTTGCGTCAGGGCGTCTGCATGGATGCAGGGTCAAAGGCCAAAGGCCTGGCACGCTACCTCACCTAACCAGCTAAACCTACCCACCACCTGCACAAAAAAACAGAAAACAAAACCAAAAAACACTGACCACTGGCGGGACCTACACAGACCCTACCCAAAATATACCAGGATAGACCACCCCTATATAAAATAACCCTAGATACAACAGCAATTTATAAAATAGACCCCTGTTAAAAAAAAACAAATCTAAAAAATAAAGTGCAGTACCGTGTCTACACACCTGGTGGCGCTAGAGGCGCACCAAACCACCACCAGTCGACTAGCCATACATCAATTACTATATAAACCAAGTTTCGTACAGATAAAACACACCGTTGCAGATATATGGACAGTTAAGATTCGGCCAATCAGATGCCCTTTATGCAAATGAGGGTGGTTACTAATGAGGGTGAAAGTCGTTTTTACCTCCCTACCTATATGCCATTTTAACCCTAACCTAACCATAGCCTCAAACTAACCCTAAACCCAAACTAACCATTAGTCCAAAGACTACTTTCAATATTTAACACAAAACAATAAAAAAATATGAACAAACAGTCGATCAAACTCATCTATCCATCTATCCATCTATCCATCTATCCATCTATCTATCCATCCATCCATCCATCACTCCATCACTCCATCACTCCATCCATCCATGTATAACACAGGCCTAAAAACATTCACTTTTTCAAACAAAAACTTTTTTTTTTTTAACAAAAAGTTGTTTAAACTCATGTATCTATATATTCATCTATTCATCTATCTATCTATTTATCTATCTATCCATCCATCCATCCATCCATCCATCACTCCATCCATCCATGTATAACACAGGCCTAAAAACATTCACTTTTTCAAACAAAAACATATTTTTTTTAACAAAAAGTGGTTTAAACTCATGTATCTATATATTCATCTATTCATCTATCTATCCATCCATCCATCCATCCATCCATCACTCCATCACTCCATCCATCAATGTAACACAGGCCTAAAAAACATTCACTAAAAACATTTTTTTTAACAAAAACATTTTTTTTAACAAAAAGTTGTTTCAACTCATGTACCTATCTATCCATCCATCCATCCATCCATCCATCCATCCATCCATCCATCCATCCATCCATCCATCCATCCATCACTCCATCCATCAATCTATCTATAGAAATAGACACTTACCTGTCAGCATTGGTGCTGTTTCAGCACTCGTGCTGATATGCACGGCAAATGCAACCATTTTGCATTGACAGGTGAACAGCTGGGGGAAAACTCAAGTTCAGTTTGCGTCAGGGCGTCTGCATGGATGCAGGGTCAAAGGCCAAAGGCCTGGCACGCTACCTCACCTAACCAGCTAAACCTACCCACCACCTGCACAAAAAAACAGAAAACAAAACCAAAAAACACTGACCACTGGCGGGACCTACACAGACCCTACCCAAAATATACCAGGATAGACCACCCCTATATAAAATAACCCTAGATACAACAGCAATTTATCCCTGTTAAAAAAAAACAAATCTAAAAAATAAAGTGCAGTACCGTGTCTACACACCTGGTGGCGCTAGAGGCGCACCAAACCACCACCAGTCGACTAGCCATACATCAATTACTATATAAACCAAGTTTCGTACAGATAAAACACACCGTTGCAGATATATGGACAGTTAAGATTCGGCCAATCAGATGCCCTTTATGCAAATGAGGGTGGTTACTAATGAGGGTGAAAGTCGTTTTTACCTCCCTACCTATATGCCATTTTAACCCTAACCTAACCATAGCCTCAAACTAACCCTAAACCCAAACTAACCATTAGTCCAAAGACTACTTTCAATATTTAACACAAAACAATAAAAAAATATGAACAAACAGTCGATCAAACTCATCTATCCATCTATCCATCTATCCATCTATCCATCTATCTATCCATCCATCCATCCATCACTCCATCACTCCATCACTCCATCCATCCATGTATAACACAGGCCTAAAAACATTCACTTTTTCAAACAAAAACTTTTTTTTTTTTAACAAAAAGTTGTTTAAACTCATGTATCTATATATTCATCTATTCATCTATCTATCTATTTATCTATCTATCCATCCATCCATCCATCCATCCATCACTCCATCCATCCATGTATAACACAGGCCTAAAAACATTCACTTTTTCAAACAAAAACATATTTTTTTTAACAAAAAGTGGTTTAAACTCATGTATCTATATATTCATCTATTCATCTATCTATCCATCCATCCATCCATCCATCCATCACTCCATCACTCCATCCATCAATGTAACACAGGCCTAAAAAACATTCACTTTTTCAAACAAAAACATTTTTTTTAAAACATTTTTTTTAACAAAAAGTTGTTTCAACTCATGTACCTATCTATCCATCCATCCATCCATCCATCCATCCATCCATCCATCCATCCATCCATCCATCCATCCATCCATCACTCCATCCATCAATCTATCTATAGAAATAGACACTTACCTGTCAGCATTGGTGCTGTTTCAGCACTCGTGCTGATATGCACGGCAAATGCAACCATTTTGCATTGACAGGTGAACAGCTGGGGGAAAACTCAAGTTCAGTTTGCGTCAGGGCGTCTGCATGGATGCAGGGTCAAAGGCCAAAGGCCTGGCACGCTACCTCACCTAACCAGCTAAACCTACCCACCACCTGCACAAAAAAACAGAAAACAAAACCAAAAAACACTGACCACTGGCGGGACCTACACAGACCCTACCCAAAATATACCAGGATAGACCACCCCTATATAAAATAACCCTAGATACAACAGCAATTTATAAAATAGACCCCTGTTAAAAAAAAACAAATCTAAAAAATAAAGTGCAGTACCGTGTCTACACACCTGGTGGCGCTAGAGGCGCACCAAACCACCACCAGTCGACTAGCCATACATCAATTACTATATAAACCAAGTTTCGTACAGATAAAACACACCGTTGCAGATATATGGACAGTTAAGATTCGGCCAATCAGATGCCCTTTATGCAAATGAGGGTGGTTACTAATGAGGGTGAAAGTCGTTTTTACCTCCCTACCTATATGCCATTTTAACCCTAACCTAACCATAGCCTCAAACTAACCCTAAACCCAAACTAACCATTAGTCCAAAGACTACTTTCAATATTTAACACAAAACAATAAAAAAATATGAACAAACAGTCGATCAAACTCATCTATCCATCTATCCATCTATCCATCTATCCATCTATCTATCCATCCATCCATCCATCACTCCATCACTCCATCACTCCATCCATCCATGTATAACACAGGCCTAAAAACATTCACTTTTTCAAACAAAAACTTTTTTTTTTTTAACAAAAAGTTGTTTAAACTCATGTATCTATATATTCATCTATTCATCTATCTATCTATTTATCTATCTATCCATCCATCCATCCATCCATCCATCACTCCATCCATCCATGTATAACACAGGCCTAAAAACATTCACTTTTTCAAACAAAAACATATTTTTTTTAACAAAAAGTGGTTTAAACTCATGTATCTATATATTCATCTATTCATCTATCTATCCATCCATCCATCCATCCATCCATCACTCCATCACTCCATCCATCAATGTAACACAGGCCTAAAAAACATTCACTTTTTCAAACAAAAACATTTTTTTTAACAAAAACATTTTTTTTAACAAAAAGTTGTTTCAACTCATGTACCTATCTATCCATCCATCCATCCATCCATCCATCCATCCATCCATCCATCCATCCATCCATCCATCCATCCATCCATCACTCCATCCATCAATCTATCTATAGAAATAGACACTTACCTGTCAGCATTGGTGCTGTTTCAGCACTCGTGCTGATATGCACGGCAAATGCAACCATTTTGCATTGACAGGTGAACAGCTGGGGGAAAACTCAAGTTCAGTTTGCGTCAGGGCGTCTGCATGGATGCAGGGTCAAAGGCCAAAGGCCTGGCACGCTACCTCACCTAACCAGCTAAACCTACCCACCACCTGCACAAAAAAACAGAAAACAAAACCAAAAAACACTGACCACTGGCGGGACCTACACAGACCCTACCCAAAATATACCAGGATAGACCACCCCTATATAAAATAACCCTAGATACAACAGCAATTTATAAAATAGACCCCTGTTAAAAAAAAACAAATCTAAAAAATAAAGTGCAGTACCGTGTCTACACACCTGGTGGCGCTAGAGGCGCACCAAACCACCACCAGTCGACTAGCCATACATCAATTACTATATAAACCAAGTTTCGTACAGATAAAACACACCGTTGCAGATATATGGACAGTTAAGATTCGGCCAATCAGATGCCCTTTATGCAAATGAGGGTGGTTACTAATGAGGGTGAAAGTCGTTTTTACCTCCCTACCTATATGCCATTTTAACCCTAACCTAACCATAGCCTCAAACTAACCCTAAACCCAAACTAACCATTAGTCCAAAGACTACTTTCAATATTTAACACAAAACAATAAAAAAATATGAACAAACAGTCGATCAAACTCATCTATCCATCTATCCATCTATCCATCTATCCATCTATCTATCCATCCATCCATCCATCACTCCATCACTCCATCACTCCATCCATCCATGTATAACACAGGCCTAAAAACATTCACTTTTTCAAACAAAAACTTTTTTTTTTTTAACAAAAAGTTGTTTAAACTCATGTATCTATATATTCATCTATTCATCTATCTATCTATTTATCTATCTATCCATCCATCCATCCATCCATCCATCACTCCATCCATCCATGTATAACACAGGCCTAAAAACATTCACTTTTTCAAACAAAAACATATTTTTTTTAACAAAAAGTGGTTTAAACTCATGTATCTATATATTCATCTATTCATCTATCTATCCATCCATCCATCCATCCATCCATCACTCCATCACTCCATCCATCAATGTAACACAGGCCTAAAAAACATTCACTTTTTCAAACAAAAACATTTTTTTTAACAAAAACATTTTTTTTAACAAAAAGTTGTTTCAACTCATGTACCTATCTCATCCATCCATCCATCCATCCATCCATCCATCCATCCATCCATCCATCCATCCATCCATCCATCCATCACTCCATCCATCAATCTATCTATAGAAATAGACACTTACCTGTCAGCATTGGTGCTGTTTCAGCACTCGTGCTGATATGCACGGCAAATGCAACCATTTTGCATTGACAGGTGAACAGCTGGGGGAAAACTCAAGTTCAGTTTGCGTCAGGGCGTCTGCATGGATGCAGGGTCAAAGGCCAAAGGCCTGGCACGCTACCTCACCTAACCAGCTAAACCTACCCACCACCTGCACAAAAAAACAGAAAACAAAACCAAAAAACACTGACCACTGGCGGGACCTACACAGACCCTACCCAAAATATACCAGGATAGACCACCCCTATATAAAATAACCCTAGATACAACAGCAATTTATAAAATAGACCCCTGTTAAAAAAAAACAAATCTAAAAAATAAAGTGCAGTACCGTGTCTACACACCTGGTGGCGCTAGAGGCGCACCAAACCACCACCAGTCGACTAGCCAGTCGACTAGCCATACATCAATTACTATATAAACCAAGTTTCGTACAGATAAAACACACCGTTGCAGATATATGGACAGTTAAGATTCGGCCAATCAGATGCCCTTTATGCAAATGAGGGTGGTTACTAATGAGGGTGAAAGTCGTTTTTACCTCCCTACCTATATGCCATTTTAACCCTAACCTAACCATAGCCTCAAACTAACCCTAAACCCAAACTAACCATTAGTCCAAAGACTACTTTCAATATTTAACACAAAACAATAAAAAAATATGAACAAACAGTCGATCAAACTCATCTATCCATCTATCCATCTATCCATCTATCCATCTATCTATCCATCCATCCATCCATCACTCCATCACTCCATCACTCCATCCATCCATGTATAACACAGGCCTAAAAACATTCACTTTTTCAAACAAAAACTTTTTTTTTTTTAACAAAAAGTTGTTTAAACTCATGTATCTATATATTCATCTATTCATCTATCTATCTATTTATCTATCTATCCATCCATCCATCCATCCATCCATCACTCCATCCATCCATGTATAACACAGGCCTAAAAACATTCACTTTTTCAAACAAAAACATATTTTTTTTAACAAAAAGTGGTTTAAACTCATGTATCTATATATTCATCTATTCATCTATCTATCCATCCATCCATCCATCCATCCATCACTCCATCACTCCATCCATCAATGTAACACAGGCCTAAAAAACATTCACTTTTTCAAACAAAAACATTTTTTTTAACAAAAACATTTTTTTTAACAAAAAGTTGTTTCAACTCATGTACCTATCTATCCATCCATCCATCCATCCATCCATCCATCCATCCATCCATCCATCCATCCATCCATCCATCCATCACTCCATCCATCAATCTATCTATAGAAATAGACACTTACCTGTCAGCATTGGTGCTGTTTCAGCACTCGTGCTGATATGCACGGCAAATGCAACCATTTTGCATTGACAGGTGAACAGCTGGGGGAAAACTCAAGTTCAGTTTGCGTCAGGGCGTCTGCATGGATGCAGGGTCAAAGGCCAAAGGCCTGGCACGCTACCTCACCTAACCAGCTAAACCTACCCACCACCTGCACAAAAAAACAGAAAACAAAACCAAAAAACACTGACCACTGGCGGGACCTACACAGACCCTACCCAAAATATACCAGGATAGACCACCCCTATATAAAATAACCCTAGATACAACAGCAATTTATAAAATAGACCCCTGTTAAAAAAAAACAAATCTAAAAAATAAAGTGCAGTACCGTGTCTACACACCTGGTGGCGCTAGAGGCGCACCAAACCACCACCAGTCGACTAGCCATACATCAATTACTATATAAACCAAGTTTCGTACAGATAAAACACACCGTTGCAGATATATGGACAGTTAAGATTCGGCCAATCAGATGCCCTTTATGCAAATGAGGGTGGTTACTAATGAGGGTGAAAGTCGTTTTTACCTCCCTACCTATATGCCATTTTAACCCTAACCTAACCATAGCCTCAAACTAACCCTAAACCCAAACTAACCATTAGTCCAAAGACTACTTTCAATATTTAACACAAAACAATAAAAAAATATGAACAAACAGTCGATCAAACTCATCTATCCATCTATCCATCTATCCATCTATCCATCTATCTATCCATCCATCCATCCATCACTCCATCACTCCATCACTCCATCCATCCATGTATAACACAGGCCTAAAAACATTCACTTTTTCAAACAAAAACTTTTTTTTTTTTAACAAAAAGTTGTTTAAACTCATGTATCTATATATTCATCTATTCATCTATCTATCTATTTATCTATCTATCCATCCATCCATCCATCCATCCATCACTCCATCCATCCATGTATAACACAGGCCTAAAAACATTCACTTTTTCAAACAAAAACATATTTTTTTTAACAAAAAGTGGTTTAAACTCATGTATCTATATATTCATCTATTCATCTATCTATCCATCCATCCATCCATCCATCCATCACTCCATCACTCCATCCATCAATGTAACACAGGCCTAAAAAACATTCACTTTTTCAAACAAAAACATTTTTTTTAACAAAAACATTTTTTTTAACAAAAAGTTGTTTCAACTCATGTACCTATCTATCCATCCATCCATCCATCCATCCATCCATCCATCCATCCATCCATCCATCCATCCATCCATCCATCACTCCATCCATCAATCTATCTATAGAAATAGACACTTACCTGTCAGCATTGGTGCTGTTTCAGCACTCGTGCTGATATGCACGGCAAATGCAACCATTTTGCATTGACAGGTGAACAGCTGGGGGAAAACTCAAGTTCAGTTTGCGTCAGGGCGTCTGCATGGATGCAGGGTCAAAGGCCAAAGGCCTGGCACGCTACCTCACCTAACCAGCTAAACCTACCCACCACCTGCACAAAAAAACAGAAAACAAAACCAAAAAACACTGACCACTGGCGGGACCTACACAGACCCTACCCAAAATATACCAGGATAGACCACCCCTATATAAAATAACCCTAGATACAACAGCAATTTATAAAATAGACCCCTGTTAAAAAAAAACAAATCTAAAAAATAAAGTGCAGTACCGTGTCTACACACCTGGTGGCGCTAGAGGCGCACCAAACCACCACCAGTCGACTAGCCATACATCAATTACTATATAAACCAAGTTTCGTACAGATAAAACACACCGTTGCAGATATATGGACAGTTAAGATTCGGCCAATCAGATGCCCTTTATGCAAATGAGGGTGGTTACTAATGAGGGTGAAAGTCGTTTTTACCTCCCTACCTATATGCCATTTTAACCCTAACCTAACCATAGCCTCAAACTAACCCTAAACCCAAACTAACCATTAGTCCAAAGACTACTTTCAATATTTAACACAAAACAATAAAAAAATATGAACAAACAGTCGATCAAACTCATCTATCCATCTATCCATCTATCCATCTATCCATCTATCTATCCATCCATCCATCCATCACTCCATCACTCCATCACTCCATCCATCCATGTATAACACAGGCCTAAAAACATTCACTTTTTCAAACAAAAACTTTTTTTTTTTTAACAAAAAGTTGTTTAAACTCATGTATCTATATATTCATCTATTCATCTATCTATCTATTTATCTATCTATCCATCCATCCATCCATCCATCCATCACTCCATCCATCCATGTATAACACAGGCCTAAAAACATTCACTTTTTCAAACAAAAACATATTTTTTTTAACAAAAAGTGGTTTAAACTCATGTATCTATATATTCATCTATTCATCTATCTATCCATCCATCCATCCATCCATCCATCACTCCATCACTCCATCCATCAATGTAACACAGGCCTAAAAAACATTCACTTTTTCAAACAAAAACATTTTTTTTAACAAAAACATTTTTTTTAACAAAAAGTTGTTTCAACTCATGTACCTATCTATCCATCCATCCATCCATCCATCCATCCATCCATCCATCCATCCATCCATCCATCCATCCATCCATCACTCCATCCATCAATCTATCTATAGAAATAGACACTTACCTGTCAGCATTGGTGCTGTTTCAGCACTCGTGCTGATATGCACGGCAAATGCAACCATTTTGCATTGACAGGTGAACAGCTGGGGGAAAACTCAAGTTCAGTTTGCGTCAGGGCGTCTGCATGGATGCAGGGTCAAAGGCCAAAGGCCTGGCACGCTACCTCACCTAACCAGCTAAACCTACCCACCACCTGCACAAAAAAACAGAAAACAAAACCAAAAAACACTGACCACTGGCGGGACCTACACAGACCCTACCCAAAATATACCAGGATAGACCACCCCTATATAAAATAACCCTAGATACAACAGCAATTTATAAAATAGACCCCTGTTAAAAAAAAACAAATCTAAAAAATAAAGTGCAGTACCGTGTCTACACACCTGGTGGCGCTAGAGGCGCACCAAACCACCACCAGTCGACTAGCCATACATCAATTACTATATAAACCAAGTTTCGTACAGATAAAACACACCGTTGCAGATATATGGACAGTTAAGATTCGGCCAATCAGATGCCCTTTATGCAAATGAGGGTGGTTACTAATGAGGGTGAAAGTCGTTTTTACCTCCCTACCTATATGCCATTTTAACCCTAACCTAACCATAGCCTCAAACTAACCCTAAACCCAAACTAACCATTAGTCCAAAGACTACTTTCAATATTTAACACAAAACAATAAAAAAATATGAACAAACAGTCGATCAAACTCATCTATCCATCTATCCATCTATCCATCTATCCATCTATCTATCCATCCATCCATCCATCACTCCATCACTCCATCACTCCATCCATCCATGTATAACACAGGCCTAAAAACATTCACTTTTTCAAACAAAAACTTTTTTTTTTTTAACAAAAAGTTGTTTAAACTCATGTATCTATATATTCATCTATTCATCTATCTATCTATTTATCTATCTATCCATCCATCCATCCATCCATCCATCACTCCATCCATCCATGTATAACACAGGCCTAAAAACATTCACTTTTTCAAACAAAAACATATTTTTTTTAACAAAAAGTGGTTTAAACTCATGTATCTATATATTCATCTATTCATCTATCTATCCATCCATCCATCCATCCATCCATCACTCCATCACTCCATCCATCAATGTAACACAGGCCTAAAAAACATTCACTTTTTCAAACAAAAACATTTTTTTTAACAAAAACATTTTTTTTAACAAAAAGTTGTTTCAACTCATGTACCTATCTCATCCATCCATCCATCCATCCATCCATCCATCCATCCATCCATCCATCCATCCATCCATCCATCCATCACTCCATCCATCAATCTATCTATAGAAATAGACACTTACCTGTCAGCATTGGTGCTGTTTCAGCACTCGTGCTGATATGCACGGCAAATGCAACCATTTTGCATTGACAGGTGAACAGCTGGGGGAAAACTCAAGTTCAGTTTGCGTCAGGGCGTCTGCATGGATGCAGGGTCAAAGGCCAAAGGCCTGGCACGCTACCTCACCTAACCAGCTAAACCTACCCACCACCTGCACAAAAAAACAGAAAACAAAACCAAAAAACACTGACCACTGGCGGGACCTACACAGACCCTACCCAAAATATACCAGGATAGACCACCCCTATATAAAATAACCCTAGATACAACAGCAATTTATAAAATAGACCCCTGTTAAAAAAAAACAAATCTAAAAAATAAAGTGCAGTACCGTGTCTACACACCTGGTGGCGCTAGAGGCGCACCAAACCACCACCAGTCGACTAGCCATACATCAATTACTATATAAACCAAGTTTCGTACAGATAAAACACACCGTTGCAGATATATGGACAGTTAAGATTCGGCCAATCAGATGCCCTTTATGCAAATGAGGGTGGTTACTAATGAGGGTGAAAGTCGTTTTTACCTCCCTACCTATATGCCATTTTAACCCTAACCTAACCATAGCCTCAAACTAACCCTAAACCCAAACTAACCATTAGTCCAAAGACTACTTTCAATATTTAACACAAAACAATAAAAAAATATGAACAAACAGTCGATCAAACTCATCTATCCATCTATCCATCTATCCATCTATCCATCTATCTATCCATCCATCCATCCATCACTCCATCACTCCATCACTCCATCCATCCATGTATAACACAGGCCTAAAAACATTCACTTTTTCAAACAAAAACTTTTTTTTTTTTAACAAAAAGTTGTTTAAACTCATGTATCTATATATTCATCTATTCATCTATCTATCTATTTATCTATCTATCCATCCATCCATCCATCCATCCATCACTCCATCCATCCATGTATAACACAGGCCTAAAAACATTCACTTTTTCAAACAAAAACATATTTTTTTTAACAAAAAGTGGTTTAAACTCATGTATCTATATATTCATCTATTCATCTATCTATCCATCCATCCATCCATCCATCCATCACTCCATCACTCCATCCATCAATGTAACACAGGCCTAAAAAACATTCACTTTTTCAAACAAAAACATTTTTTTTAACAAAAACATTTTTTTTAACAAAAAGTTGTTTCAACTCATGTACCTATCTATCCATCCATCCATCCATCCATCCATCCATCCATCCATCCATCCATCCATCCATCCATCCATCCATCCATCCTCCATCCATCAATCTATCTATAGAAATAGACACTTACCTGTCAGCATTGGTGCTGTTTCAGCACTCGTGCTGATATGCACGGCAAATGCAACCATTTTGCATTGACAGGTGAACAGCTGGGGGAAAACTCAAGTTCAGTTTGCGTCAGGGCGTCTGCATGGATGCAGGGTCAAAGGCCAAAGGCCTGGCACGCTACCTCACCTAACCAGCTAAACCTACCCACCACCTGCACAAAAAAACAGAAAACAAAACCAAAAAACACTGACCACTGGCGGGACCTACACAGACCCTACCCAAAATATACCAGGATAGACCACCCCTATATAAAATAACCCTAGATACAACAGCAATTTATAAAATAGACCCCTGTTAAAAAAAAACAAATCTAAAAAATAAAGTGCAGTACCGTGTCTACACACCTGGTGGCGCTAGAGGCGCACCAAACCACCACCAGTCGACTAGCCATACATCAATTACTATATAAACCAAGTTTCGTACAGATAAAACACACCGTTGCAGATATATGGACAGTTAAGATTCGGCCAATCAGATGCCCTTTATGCAAATGAGGGTGGTTACTAATGAGGGTGAAAGTCGTTTTTACCTCCCTACCTATATGCCATTTTAACCCTAACCTAACCATAGCCTCAAACTAACCCTAAACCCAAACTAACCATTAGTCCAAAGACTACTTTCAATATTTAACACAAAACAATAAAAAAATATGAACAAACAGTCGATCAAACTCATCTATCCATCTATCCATCTATCCATCTATCCATCTATCTATCCATCCATCCATCCATCACTCCATCACTCCATCACTCCATCCATCCATGTATAACACAGGCCTAAAAACATTCACTTTTTCAAACAAAAACTTTTTTTTTTTTAACAAAAAGTTGTTTAAACTCATGTATCTATATATTCATCTATTCATCTATCTATCTATTTATCTATCTATCCATCCATCCATCCATCCATCCATCACTCCATCCATCCATGTATAACACAGGCCTAAAAACATTCACTTTTTCAAACAAAAACATATTTTTTTTAACAAAAAGTGGTTTAAACTCATGTATCTATATATTCATCTATTCATCTATCTATCCATCCATCCATCCATCCATCCATCACTCCATCACTCCATCCATCAATGTAACACAGGCCTAAAAAACATTCACTTTTTCAAACAAAAACATTTTTTTTAACAAAAACATTTTTTTTAACAAAAAGTTGTTTCAACTCATGTACCTATCTATCCATCCATCCATCCATCCATCCATCCATCCATCCATCCATCCATCCATCCATCCATCCATCCATCCATCCTCCATCCATCAATCTATCTATAGAAATAGACACTTACCTGTCAGCATTGGTGCTGTTTCAGCACTCGTGCTGATATGCACGGCAAATGCAACCATTTTGCATTGACAGGTGAACAGCTGGGGGAAAACTCAAGTTCAGTTTGCGTCAGGGCGTCTGCATGGATGCAGGGTCAAAGGCCAAAGGCCTGGCACGCTACCTCACCTAACCAGCTAAACCTACCCACCACCTGCACAAAAAAACAGAAAACAAAACCAAAAAACACTGACCACTGGCGGGACCTACACAGACCCTACCCAAAATATACCAGGATAGACCACCCCTATATAAAATAACCCTAGATACAACAGCAATTTATAAAATAGACCCCTGTTAAAAAAAAACAAATCTAAAAAATAAAGTGCAGTACCGTGTCTACACACCTGGTGGCGCTAGAGGCGCACCAAACCACCACCAGTCGACTAGCCATACATCAATTACTATATAAACCAAGTTTCGTACAGATAAAACACACACAGTTAAGATTCGGCCAATCAGATGCCCTTTATGCAAATGAGGGTGGTTACTAATGAGGGTGAAAGTCGTTTTTACCTCCCTACCTATATGCCATTTTAACCCTAACCTAACCATAGCCTCAAACTAACCCTAAACCCAAACTAACCATTAGTCCAAAGACTACTTTCAATATTTACTACTTTCAATATTTAACACAAAACAATAAAAAAATATGAACAAACAGTCGATCAAACTCATCTATCCATCTATCCATCTATCCATCTATCCATCTATCTATCCATCCATCCATCCATCACTCCATCACTCCATCACTCCATCCATCCATGTATAACACAGGCCTAAAAACATTCACTTTTTCAAACAAAAACTTTTTTTTTTTTAACAAAAAGTTGTTTAAACTCATGTATCTATATATTCATCTATTCATCTATCTATCTATTTATCTATCTATCCATCCATCCATCCATCCATCCATCACTCCATCCATCCATGTATAACACAGGCCTAAAAACATTCACTTTTTCAAACAAAAACATATTTTTTTTAACAAAAAGTGGTTTAAACTCATGTATCTATATATTCATCTATTCATCTATCTATCCATCCATCCATCCATCCATCCATCACTCCATCACTCCATCCATCAATGTAACACAGGCCTAAAAAACATTCACTTTTTCAAACAAAAACATTTTTTTTAACAAAAACATTTTTTTTAACAAAAAGTTGTTTCAACTCATGTACCTATCTATCCATCCATCCATCCATCCATCCATCCATCCATCCATCCATCCATCCATCCATCCATCCATCCATCACTCCATCCATCAATCTATCTATAGAAATAGACACTTACCTGTCAGCATTGGTGCTGTTTCAGCACTCGTGCTGATATGCACGGCAAATGCAACCATTTTGCATTGACAGGTGAACAGCTGGGGGAAAACTCAAGTTCAGTTTGCGTCAGGGCGTCTGCATGGATGCAGGGTCAAAGGCCAAAGGCCTGGCACGCTACCTCACCTAACCAGCTAAACCTACCCACCACCTGCACAAAAAAACAGAAAACAAAACCAAAAAACACTGACCACTGGCGGGACCTACACAGACCCTACCCAAAATATACCAGGATAGACCACCCCTATATAAAATAACCCTAGATACAACAGCAATTTATAAAATAGACCCCTGTTAAAAAAAAACAAATCTAAAAAATAAAGTGCAGTACCGTGTCTACACACCTGGTGGCGCTAGAGGCGCACCAAACCACCACCAGTCGACTAGCCATACATCAATTACTATATAAACCAAGTTTCGTACAGATAAAACACACCGTTGCAGATATATGGACAGTTAAGATTCGGCCAATCAGATGCCCTTTATGCAAATGAGGGTGGTTACTAATGAGGGTGAAAGTCGTTTTTACCTCCCTACCTATATGCCATTTTAACCCTAACCTAACCATAGCCTCAAACTAACCCTAAACCCAAACTAACCATTAGTCCAAAGACTACTTTCAATATTTAACACAAAACAATAAAAAAATATGAACAAACAGTCGATCAAACTCATCTATCCATCTATCCATCTATCCATCTATCCATCTATCTATCCATCCATCCATCCATCACTCCATCACTCCATCACTCCATCCATCCATGTATAACACAGGCCTAAAAACATTCACTTTTTCAAACAAAAACTTTTTTTTTTTTAACAAAAAGTTGTTTAAACTCATGTATCTATATATTCATCTATTCATCTATCTATCTATTTATCTATCTATCCATCCATCCATCCATCCATCCATCACTCCATCCATCCATGTATAACACAGGCCTAAAAACATTCACTTTTTCAAACAAAAACATATTTTTTTTAACAAAAAGTGGTTTAAACTCATGTATCTATATATTCATCTATTCATCTATCTATCCATCCATCCATCCATCCATCCATCACTCCATCACTCCATCCATCAATGTAACACAGGCCTAAAAAACATTCACTTTTTCAAACAAAAACATTTTTTTTAACAAAAACATTTTTTTTAACAAAAAGTTGTTTCAACTCATGTACCTATCTATCATCCATCCATCCATCCATCCATCCATCCATCCATCCATCCATCCATCCATCCATCCATCCATCCATCACTCCATCCATCAATCTATCTATAGAAATAGACACTTACCTGTCAGCATTGGTGCTGTTTCAGCACTCGTGCTGATATGCACGGCAAATGCAACCATTTTGCATTGACAGGTGAACAGCTGGGGGAAAACTCAAGTTCAGTTTGCGTCAGGGCGTCTGCATGGATGCAGGGTCAAAGGCCAAAGGCCTGGCACGCTACCTCACCTAACCAGCTAAACCTACCCACCACCTGCACAAAAAAACAGAAAACAAAACCAAAAAACACTGACCACTGGCGGGACCTACACAGACCCTACCCAAAATATACCAGGATAGACCACCCCTATATAAAATAACCCTAGATACAACAGCAATTTATAAAATAGACCCCTGTTAAAAAAAAACAAATCTAAAAAATAAAGTGCAGTACCGTGTCTACACACCTGGTGGCGCTAGAGGCGCACCAAACCACCACCAGTCGACTAGCCATACATCAATTACTATATAAACCAAGTTTCGTACAGATAAAACACACCGTTGCAGATATATGGACAGTTAAGATTCGGCCAATCAGATGCCCTTTATGCAAATGAGGGTGGTTACTAATGAGGGTGAAAGTCGTTTTTACCTCCCTACCTATATGCCATTTTAACCCTAACCTAACCATAGCCTCAAACTAACCCTAAACCCAAACTAACCATTAGTCCAAAGACTACTTTCAATATTTAACACAAAACAATAAAAAAATATGAACAAACAGTCGATCAAACTCATCTATCCATCTATCCATCTATCCATCTATCCATCTATCTATCCATCCATCCATCCATCACTCCATCACTCCATCACTCCATCCATCCATGTATAACACAGGCCTAAAAACATTCACTTTTTCAAACAAAAACTTTTTTTTTTTTAACAAAAAGTTGTTTAAACTCATGTATCTATATATTCATCTATTCATCTATCTATCTATTTATCTATCTATCCATCCATCCATCCATCCATCCATCACTCCATCCATCCATGTATAACACAGGCCTAAAAACATTCACTTTTTCAAACAAAAACATATTTTTTTTAACAAAAAGTGGTTTAAACTCATGTATCTATATATTCATCTATTCATCTATCTATCCATCCATCCATCCATCCATCCATCACTCCATCACTCCATCCATCAATGTAACACAGGCCTAAAAAACATTCACTTTTTCAAACAAAAACATTTTTTTTAACAAAAACATTTTTTTTAACAAAAAGTTGTTTCAACTCATGTACCTATCTATCCATCCATCCATCCATCCATCCATCCATCCATCCATCCATCCATCCATCCATCCATCCATCCATCACTCCATCCATCAATCTATCTATAGAAATAGACACTTACCTGTCAGCATTGGTGCTGTTTCAGCACTCGTGCTGATATGCACGGCAAATGCAACCATTTTGCATTGACAGGTGAACAGCTGGGGGAAAACTCAAGTTCAGTTTGCGTCAGGGCGTCTGCATGGATGCAGGGTCAAAGGCCAAAGGCCTGGCACGCTACCTCACCTAACCAGCTAAACCTACCCACCACCTGCACAAAAAAACAGAAAACAAAACCAAAAAACACTGACCACTGGCGGGACCTACACAGACCCTACCCAAAATATACCAGGATAGACCACCCCTATATAAAATAACCCTAGATACAACAGCAATTTATAAAATAGACCCCTGTTAAAAAAAAACAAATCTAAAAAATAAAGTGCAGTACCGTGTCTACACACCTGGTGGCGCTAGAGGCGCACCAAACCACCACCAGTCGACTAGCCATACATCAATTACTATATAAACCAAGTTTCGTACAGATAAAACACACCGTTGCAGATATATGGACAGTTAAGATTCGGCCAATCAGATGCCCTTTATGCAAATGAGGGTGGTTACTAATGAGGGTGAAAGTCGTTTTTACCTCCCTACCTATATGCCATTTTAACCCTAACCTAACCATAGCCTCAAACTAACCCTAAACCCAAACTAACCATTAGTCCAAAGACTACTTTCAATATTTAACACAAAACAATAAAAAAATATGAACAAACAGTCGATCAAACTCATCTATCCATCTATCCATCTATCCATCTATCCATCTATCTATCCATCCATCCATCCATCACTCCATCACTCCATCACTCCATCCATCCATGTATAACACAGGCCTAAAAACATTCACTTTTTCAAACAAAAACTTTTTTTTTTTTAACAAAAAGTTGTTTAAACTCATGTATCTATATATTCATCTATTCATCTATCTATCTATTTATCTATCTATCCATCCATCCATCCATCCATCCATCACTCCATCCATCCATGTATAACACAGGCCTAAAAACATTCACTTTTTCAAACAAAAACATATTTTTTTTAACAAAAAGTGGTTTAAACTCATGTATCTATATATTCATCTATTCATCTATCTATCCATCCATCCATCCATCCATCCATCACTCCATCACTCCATCCATCAATGTAACACAGGCCTAAAAAACATTCACTTTTTCAAACAAAAACATTTTTTTTAACAAAAACATTTTTTTTAACAAAAAGTTGTTTCAACTCATGTACCTATCTATCCATCCATCCATCCATCCATCCATCCATCCATCCATCCATCCATCCATCCATCCATCCATCCATCACTCCATCCATCAATCTATCTATAGAAATAGACACTTACCTGTCAGCATTGGTGCTGTTTCAGCACTCGTGCTGATATGCACGGCAAATGCAACCATTTTGCATTGACAGGTGAACAGCTGGGGGAAAACTCAAGTTCAGTTTGCGTCAGGGCGTCTGCATGGATGCAGGGTCAAAGGCCAAAGGCCTGGCACGCTACCTCACCTAACCAGCTAAACCTACCCACCACCTGCACAAAAAAACAGAAAACAAAACCAAAAAACACTGACCACTGGCGGGACCTACACAGACCCTACCCAAAATATACCAGGATAGACCACCCCTATATAAAATAACCCTAGATACAACAGCAATTTATAAAATAGACCCCTGTTAAAAAAAAACAAATCTAAAAAATAAAGTGCTAGTACCGTGTCTACACACCTGGTGGCGCTAGAGGCGCACCAAACCACCACCAGTCGACTAGCCATACATCAATTACTATATAAACCAAGTTTCGTACAGATAAAACACACCGTTGCAGATATATGGACAGTTAAGATTCGGCCAATCAGATGCCCTTTATGCAAATGAGGGTGGTTACTAATGAGGGTGAAAGTCGTTTTTACCTCCCTACCTATATGCCATTTTAACCCTAACCTAACCATAGCCTCAAACTAACCCTAAACCCAAACTAACCATTAGTCCAAAGACTACTTTCAATATTTAACACAAAACAATAAAAAAATATGAACAAACAGTCGATCAAACTCATCTATCCATCTATCCATCTATCCATCTATCCATCTATCTATCCATCCATCCATCCATCACTCCATCACTCCATCACTCCATCCATCCATGTATAACACAGGCCTAAAAACATTCACTTTTTCAAACAAAAACTTTTTTTTTTTTAACAAAAAGTTGTTTAAACTCATGTATCTATATATTCATCTATTCATCTATCTATCTATTTATCTATCTATCCATCCATCCATCCATCCATCCATCACTCCATCCATCCATGTATAACACAGGCCTAAAAACATTCACTTTTTCAAACAAAAACATATTTTTTTTAACAAAAAGTGGTTTAAACTCATGTATCTATATATTCATCTATTCATCTATCTATCCATCCATCCATCCATCCATCCATCACTCCATCACTCCATCCATCAATGTAACACAGGCCTAAAAAACATTCACTTTTTCAAACAAAAACATTTTTTTTAACAAAAACATTTTTTTTAACAAAAAGTTGTTTCAACTCATGTACCTATCTATCCATCCATCCATCCATCCATCCATCCATCCATCCATCCATCCATCCATCCATCCATCCATCCATCACTCCATCCATCAATCTATCTATAGAAATAGACACTTACCTGTCAGCATTGGTGCTGTTTCAGCACTCGTGCTGATATGCACGGCAAATGCAACCATTTTGCATTGACAGGTGAACAGCTGGGGGAAAACTCAAGTTCAGTTTGCGTCAGGGCGTCTGCATGGATGCAGGGTCAAAGGCCAAAGGCCTGGCACGCTACCTCACCTAACCAGCTAAACCTACCCACCACCTGCACAAAAAAACAGAAAACAAAACCAAAAAACACTGACCACTGGCGGGACCTACACAGACCCTACCCAAAATATACCAGGATAGACCACCCCTATATAAAATAACCCTAGATACAACAGCAATTTATAAAATAGACCCCTGTTAAAAAAAAACAAATCTAAAAAATAAAGTGCAGTACCGTGTCTACACACCTGGTGGCGCTAGAGGCGCACCAAACCACCACCAGTCGACTAGCCATACATCAATTACTATATAAACCAAGTTTCGTACAGATAAAACACACCGTTGCAGATATATGGACAGTTAAGATTCGGCCAATCAGATGCCCTTTATGCAAATGAGGGTGGTTACTAATGAGGGTGAAAGTCGTTTTTACCTCCCTACCTATATGCCATTTTAACCCTAACCTAACCATAGCCTCAAACTAACCCTAAACCCAAACTAACCATTAGTCCAAAGACTACTTTCAATATTTAACACAAAACAATAAAAAAATATGAACAAACAGTCGATCAAACTCATCTATCCATCTATCCATCTATCCATCTATCCATCTATCTATCCATCCATCCATCCATCACTCCATCACTCCATCACTCCATCCATCCATGTATAACACAGGCCTAAAAACATTCACTTTTTCAAACAAAAACTTTTTTTTTTTTAACAAAAAGTTGTTTAAACTCATGTATCTATATATTCATCTATTCATCTATCTATCTATTTATCTATCTATCCATCCATCCATCCATCCATCCATCCATCACTCCATCACTCCATCCATCCATGTATAACACAGGCCTAAAAACATTCACTTTTTCAAACAAAAACATATTTTTTTTAACAAAAAGTGGTTTAAACTCATGTATCTATATATTCATCTATTCATCTATCTATCCATCCATCCATCCATCCATCCATCACTCCATCACTCCATCCATCAATGTAACACAGGCCTAAAAAACATTCACTTTTTCAAACAAAAACATTTTTTTTAACAAAAACATTTTTTTTAACAAAAAGTTGTTTCAACTCATGTACCTATCTATCCATCCATCCATCCATCCATCCATCCATCCATCCATCCATCCATCCATCCATCCATCCATCCATCACTCCATCCATCAATCTATCTATAGAAATAGACACTTACCTGTCAGCATTGGTGCTGTTTCAGCACTCGTGCTGATATGCACGGCAAATGCAACCATTTTGCATTGACAGGTGAACAGCTGGGGGAAAACTCAAGTTCAGTTTGCGTCAGGGCGTCTGCATGGATGCAGGGTCAAAGGCCAAAGGCCTGGCACGCTACCTCACCTAACCAGCTAAACCTACCCACCACCTGCACAAAAAAACAGAAAACAAAACCAAAAAACACTGACCACTGGCGGGACCTACACAGACCCTACCCAAAATATACCAGGATAGACCACCCCTATATAAAATAACCCTAGATACAACAGCAATTTATAAAATAGACCCCTGTTAAAAAAAAACAAATCTAAAAAATAAAGTGCAGTACCGTGTCTACACACCTGGTGGCGCTAGAGGCGCACCAAACCACCACCAGTCGACTAGCCATACATCAATTACTATATAAACCAAGTTTCGTACAGATAAAACACACCGTTGCAGATATATGGACAGTTAAGATTCGGCCAATCAGATGCCCTTTATGCAAATGAGGGTGGTTACTAATGAGGGTGAAAGTCGTTTTTACCTCCCTACCTATATGCCATTTTAACCCTAACCTAACCATAGCCTCAAACTAACCCTAAACCCAAACTAACCATTAGTCCAAAGACTACTTTCAATATTTAACACAAAACAATAAAAAAATATGAACAAACAGTCGATCAAACTCATCTATCCATCTATCCATCTATCCATCTATCCATCTATCTATCCATCCATCCATCCATCACTCCATCACTCCATCACTCCATCCATCCATGTATAACACAGGCCTAAAAACATTCACTTTTTCAAACAAAAACTTTTTTTTTTTTAACAAAAAGTTGTTTAAACTCATGTATCTATATATTCATCTATTCATCTATCTATCTATTTATCTATCTATCCATCCATCCATCCATCCATCCATCACTCCATCCATCCATGTATAACACAGGCCTAAAAACATTCACTTTTTCAAACAAAAACATATTTTTTTTAACAAAAAGTGGTTTAAACTCATGTATCTATATATTCATCTATTCATCTATCCATCCATCCATCCATCCATCCATCACTCCATCACTCCATCCATCAATGTAACACAGGCCTAAAAAACATTCACTTTTTCAAACAAAAACATTTTTTTTAACAAAAACTTTTTTTTTAACAAAAAGTTGTTTCAACTCATGTACCTATCTATCCATCCATCCATCCATCCATCCATCCATCCATCCATCCATCCATCCATCCATCCATCCATCCATCCATCACTCCATCCATCAATCTATCTATAGAAATAGACACTTACCTGTCAGCATTGGTGCTGTTTCAGCACTCGTGCTGATATGCACGGCAAATGCAACCATTTTGCATTGACAGGTGAACAGCTGGGGGAAAACTCAAGTTCAGTTTGCGTCAGGGCGTCTGCATGGATGCAGGGTCAAAGGCCAAAGGCCTGGCACGCTACCTCACCTAACCAGCTAAACCTACCCACCACCTGCACAAAAAAACAGAAAACAAAACCAAAAAACACTGACCACTGGCGGGACCTACACAGACCCTACCCAAAATATACCAGGATAGACCACCCCTATATAAAATAACCCTAGATACAACAGCAATTTATAAAATAGACCCCTGTTAAAAAAAAACAAATCTAAAAAATAAAGTGCAGTACCGTGTCTACACACCTGGTGGCGCTAGAGGCGCACCAAACCACCACCAGTCGACTAGCCATACATCAATTACTATATAAACCAAGTTTCGTACAGATAAAACACACCGTTGCAGATATATGGACAGTTAAGATTCGGCCAATCAGATGCCCTTTATGCAAATGAGGGTGGTTACTAATGAGGGTGAAAGTCGTTTTTACCTCCCTACCTATATGCCATTTTAACCCTAACCTAACCATAGCCTCAAACTAACCCTAAACCCAAACTAACCATTAGTCCAAAGACTACTTTCAATATTTAACACAAAACAATAAAAAAATATGAACAAACAGTCGATCAAACTCATCTATCCATCTATCCATCTATCCATCTATCCATCTATCTATCCATCCATCCATCCATCACTCCATCACTCCATCACTCCATCCATCCATGTATAACACAGGCCTAAAAACATTCACTTTTTCAAACAAAAACTTTTTTTTTTTTAACAAAAAGTTGTTTAAACTCATGTATCTATATATTCATCTATTCATCTATCTATCTATTTATCTATCTATCCATCCATCCATCCATCCATCCATCACTCCATCCATCCATGTATAACACAGGCCTAAAAACATTCACTTTTTCAAACAAAAACATATTTTTTTTAACAAAAAGTGGTTTAAACTCATGTATCTATATATTCATCTATTCATCTATCTATCCATCCATCCATCCATCCATCCATCACTCCATCACTCCATCCATCAATGTAACACAGGCCTAAAAAACATTCACTTTTTCAAACAAAAACATTTTTTTTAACAAAAACATTTTTTTTAACAAAAAGTTGTTTCAACTCATGTACCTATCTATCCATCCATCCATCCATCCATCCATCCATCCATCCATCCATCCATCCATCCATCCATCCATCCATCACTCCATCCATCAATCTATCTATAGAAATAGACACTTACCTGTCAGCATTGGTGCTGTTTCAGCACTCGTGCTGATATGCACGGCAAATGCAACCATTTTGCATTGACAGGTGAACAGCTGGGGGAAAACTCAAGTTCAGTTTGCGTCAGGGCGTCTGCATGGATGCAGGGTCAAAGGCCAAAGGCCTGGCACGCTACCTCACCTAACCAGCTAAACCTACCCACCACCTGCACAAAAAAACAGAAAACAAAACCAAAAAACACTGACCACTGGCGGGACCTACACAGACCCTACCCAAAATATACCAGGATAGACCACCCCTATATAAAATAACCCTAGATACAACAGCAATTTATAAAATAGACCCCTGTTAAAAAAAAACAAATCTAAAAAATAAAGTGCAGTACCGTGTCTACACACCTGGTGGCGCTAGAGGCGCACCAAACCACCACCAGTCGACTAGCCATACATCAATTACTATATAAACCAAGTTTCGTACAGATAAAACACACCGTTGCAGATATATGGACAGTTAAGATTCGGCCAATCAGATGCCCTTTATGCAAATGAGGGTGGTTACTAATGAGGGTGAAAGTCGTTTTTACCTCCCTACCTATATGCCATTTTAACCCTAACCTAACCATAGCCTCAAACTAACCCTAAACCCAAACTAACCATTAGTCCAAAGACTACTTTCAATATTTAACACAAAACAATAAAAAAATATGAACAAACAGTCGATCAAACTCATCTATCCATCTATCCATCTATCCATCTATCCATCTATCTATCCATCCATCCATCCATCACTCCATCACTCCATCACTCCATCCATCCATGTATAACACAGGCCTAAAAACATTCACTTTTTCAAACAAAAACTTTTTTTTTTTTAACAAAAAGTTGTTTAAACTCATGTATCTATATATTCATCTATTCATCTATCTATCTATTTATCTATCTATCCATCCATCCATCCATCCATCCATCACTCCATCCATCCATGTATAACACAGGCCTAAAAACATTCACTTTTTCAAACAAAAACATATTTTTTTTAACAAAAAGTGGTTTAAACTCATGTATCTATATATTCATCTATTCATCTATCTATCCATCCATCCATCCATCCATCCATCACTCCATCACTCCATCCATCAATGTAACACAGGCCTAAAAAACATTCACTTTTTCAAACAAAAACATTTTTTTTAACAAAAACATTTTTTTTAACAAAAAGTTGTTTCAACTCATGTACCTATCTATCCATCCATCCATCCATCCATCCATCCATCCATCCATCCATCCATCCATCCATCCATCCATCCATCACTCCATCCATCAATCTATCTATAGAAATAGACACTTACCTGTCAGCATTGGTGCTGTTTCAGCACTCGTGCTGATATGCACGGCAAATGCAACCATTTTGCATTGACAGGTGAACAGCTGGGGGAAAACTCAAGTTCAGTTTGCGTCAGGGCGTCTGCATGGATGCAGGGTCAAAGGCCAAAGGCCTGGCACGCTACCTCACCTAACCAGCTAAACCTACCCACCACCTGCACAAAAAAACAGAAAACAAAACCAAAAAACACTGACCACTGGCGGGACCTACACAGACCCTACCCAAAATATACCAGGATAGACCACCCCTATATAAAATAACCCTAGATACAACAGCAATTTATAAAATAGACCCCTGTTAAAAAAAAACAAATCTAAAAAATAAAGTGCAGTACCGTGTCTACACACCTGGTGGCGCTAGAGGCGCACCAAACCACCACCAGTCGACTAGCCATACATCAATTACTATATAAACCAAGTTTCGTACAGATAAAACACACCGTTGCAGATATATGGACAGTTAAGATTCGGCCAATCAGATGCCCTTTATGCAAATGAGGGTGGTTACTAATGAGGGTGAAAGTCGTTTTTACCTCCCTACCTAACCCTAACCCTAACCCTAACCCTAACCCTAACAGAAAACAAAACCAAAAAACACTGACCACTGGCGGGACCTACACAGACCCTACCCAAAATATACCAGGATAGACCACCCCTATATAAAATAACCCTAGATACAACAGCAATTTATAAAATAGACCCCTGTTAAAAAAAAACAAATCTAAAAAATAAAGTGCAGTACCGTGTCTACACACCTGGTGGCGCTAGAGGCGCACCAAACCACCACCAGTCGACTAGCCATACATCAATTACTATATAAACCAAGTTTCGTACAGATAAAACACACCGTTGCAGATATATGGACAGTTAAGATTCGGCCAATCAGATGCCCTTTATGCAAATGAGGGTGGTTACTAATGAGGGTGAAAGTCGTTTTTACCTCCCTACCTATATGCCATTTTAACCCTAACCTAACCATAGCCTCAAACTAACCCTAAACCCAAACTAACCATTAGTCCAAAGACTACTTTCAATATTTAACACAAAACAATAAAAAAATATGAACAAACAGTCGATCAAACTCATCTATCCATCTATCCATCTATCCATCTATCCATCTATCTATCCATCCATCCATCCATCACTCCATCACTCCATCACTCCATCCATCCATGTATAACACAGGCCTAAAAACATTCACTTTTTCAAACAAAAACTTTTTTTTTTTTAACAAAAAGTTGTTTAAACTCATGTATCTATATATTCATCTATTCATCTATCTATCTATTTATCTATCTATCCATCCATCCATCCATCCATCCATCCATCACTCCATCACTCCATCCATCCATGTATAACACAGGCCTAAAAACATTCACTTTTTCAAACAAAAACATATTTTTTTTAACAAAAAGTGGTTTAAACTCATGTATCTATATATTCATCTATTCATCTATCTATCCATCCATCCATCCATCCATCCATCACTCCATCACTCCATCCATCAATGTAACACAGGCCTAAAAAACATTCACTTTTTCAAACAAAAACATTTTTTTTAACAAAAACATTTTTTTTAACAAAAAGTTGTTTCAACTCATGTACCTATCTATCCATCCATCCATCCATCCATCCATCCATCCATCCATCCATCCATCCATCCATCCATCCATCCATCACTCCATCCATCAATCTATCTATAGAAATAGACACTTACCTGTCAGCATTGGTGCTGTTTCAGCACTCGTGCTGATATGCACGGCAAATGCAACCATTTTGCATTGACAGGTGAACAGCTGGGGGAAAACTCAAGTTCAGTTTGCGTCAGGGCGTCTGCATGGATGCAGGGTCAAAGGCCAAAGGCCTGGCACGCTACCTCACCTAACCAGCTAAACCTACCCACCACCTGCACAAAAAAACAGAAAACAAAACCAAAAAACACTGACCACTGGCGGGACCTACACAGACCCTACCCAAAATATACCAGGATAGACCACCCCTATATAAAATAACCCTAGATACAACAGCAATTTATAAAATAGACCCCTGTTAAAAAAAAACAAATCTAAAAAATAAAGTGCAGTACCGTGTCTACACACCTGGTGGCGCTAGAGGCGCACCAAACCACCACCAGTCGACTAGCCATACATCAATTACTATATAAACCAAGTTTCGTACAGATAAAACACACCGTTGCAGATATATGGACAGTTAAGATTCGGCCAATCAGATGCCCTTTATGCAAATGAGGGTGGTTACTAATGAGGGTGAAAGTCGTTTTTACCTCCCTACCTATATGCCATTTTAACCCTAACCTAACCATAGCCTCAAACTAACCCTAAACCCAAACTAACCATTAGTCCAAAGACTACTTTCAATATTTAACACAAAACAATAAAAAAATATGAACAAACAGTCGATCAAACTCATCTATCCATCTATCCATCTATCCATCTATCCATCTATCTATCCATCCATCCATCCATCACTCCATCACTCCATCACTCCATCCATCCATGTATAACACAGGCCTAAAAACATTCACTTTTTCAAACAAAAACTTTTTTTTTTTTAACAAAAAGTTGTTTAAACTCATGTATCTATATATTCATCTATTCATCTATCTATCTATTTATCTATCTATCCATCCATCCATCCATCCATCCATCCATCACTCCATCACTCCATCCATCCATGTATAACACAGGCCTAAAAACATTCACTTTTTCAAACAAAAACATATTTTTTTTAACAAAAAGTGGTTTAAACTCATGTATCTATATATTCATCTATTCATCTATCTATCCATCCATCCATCCATCCATCCATCCATCCATCACTCCATCACTCCATCCATGTAACACAGGCCTAAAAAACATTCACTTTTTCAAACAAAAACATTTTTTTTAACAAAAACATTTTTTTTAACAAAAAGTTGTTTCAACTCATGTACCTATCTATCCATCCATCCATCCATCCATCCATCCATCCATCCATCCATCCATCCATCCATCCATCCATCCATCCATCCATCACTCCATCCATCAATCTATCTATAGAAATAGACACTTACCTGTCAGCATTGGTGCTGTTTCAGCACTCGTGCTGATATGCACGGCAAATGCAACCATTTTGCATTGACAGGTGAACAGCTGGGGGAAAACTCAAGTTCAGTTTGCGTCAGGGCGTCTGCATGGATGCAGGGTCAAAGGCCAAAGGCCTGGCACGCTACCTCACCTAACCAGCTAAACCTACCCACCACCTGCACAAAAAAACAGAAAACAAAACCAAAAAACACTGACCACTGGCGGGACCTACACAGACCCTACCCAAAATATACCAGGATAGACCACCCCTATATAAAATAACCCTAGATACAACAGCAATTTATAAAATAGACCCCTGTTAAAAAAAAACAAATCTAAAAAATAAAGTGCAGTACCGTGTCTACACACCTGGTGGCGCTAGAGGCGCACCAAACCACCACCAGTCGACTAGCCATACATCAATTACTATATAAACCAAGTTTCGTACAGATAAAACACACCGTTGCAGATATATGGACAGTTAAGATTCGGCCAATCAGATGCCCTTTATGCAAATGAGGGTGGTTACTAATGAGGGTGAAAGTCGTTTTTACCTCCCTACCTATATGCCATTTTAACCCTAACCTAACCATAGCCTCAAACTAACCCTAAACCCAAACTAACCATTAGTCCAAAGACTACTTTCAATATTTAACACAAAACAATAAAAAAATATGAACAAACAGTCGATCAAACTCATCTATCCATCTATCCATCTATCCATCTATCCATCTATCTATCCATCCATCCATCCATCACTCCATCACTCCATCACTCCATCCATCCATGTATAACACAGGCCTAAAAACATTCACTTTTTCAAACAAAAACTTTTTTTTTTTTAACAAAAAGTTGTTTAAACTCATGTATCTATATATTCATCTATTCATCTATCTATCTATTTATCTATCTATCCATCCATCCATCCATCCATCCATCACTCCATCCATCCATGTATAACACAGGCCTAAAAACATTCACTTTTTCAAACAAAAACATATTTTTTTTAACAAAAAGTGGTTTAAACTCATGTATCTATATATTCATCTATTCATCTATCTATCCATCCATCCATCCATCCATCCATCACTCCATCACTCCATCCATCAATGTAACACAGGCCTAAAAAACATTCACTTTTTCAAACAAAAACATTTTTTTTAACAAAAACATTTTTTTTAACAAAAAGTTGTTTCAACTCATGTACCTATCTATCCATCCATCCATCCATCCATCCATCCATCCATCCATCCATCCATCCATCCATCCATCCATCACTCCATCCATCAATCTATCTATAGAAATAGACACTTACCTGTCAGCATTGGTGCTGTTTCAGCACTCGTGCTGATATGCACGGCAAATGCAACCATTTTGCATTGACAGGTGAACAGCTGGGGGAAAACTCAAGTTCAGTTTGCGTCAGGGCGTCTGCATGGATGCAGGGTCAAAGGCCAAAGGCCTGGCACGCTACCTCACCTAACCAGCTAAACCTACCCACCACCTGCACAAAAAAACAGAAAACAAAACCAAAAAACACTGACCACTGGCGGGACCTACACAGACCCTACCCAAAATATACCAGGATAGACCACCCCTATATAAAATAACCCTAGATACAACAGCAATTTATAAAATAGACCCCTGTTAAAAAAAAACAAATCTAAAAAATAAAGTGCAGTACCGTGTCTACACACCTGGTGGCGCTAGAGGCGCACCAAACCACCACCAGTCGACTAGCCATACATCAATTACTATATAAACCAAGTTTCGTACAGATAAAACACACCGTTGCAGATATATGGACAGTTAAGATTCGGCCAATCAGATGCCCTTTATGCAAATGAGGGTGGTTACTAATGAGGGTGAAAGTCGTTTTTACCTCCCTACCTATATGCCATTTTAACCCTAACCTAACCATAGCCTCAAACTAACCCTAAACCCAAACTAACCATTAGTCCAAAGACTACTTTCAATATTTAACACAAAACAATAAAAAAATATGAACAAACAGTCGATCAAACTCATCTATCCATCTATCCATCTATCCATCTATCCATCTATCTATCCATCCATCCATCCATCACTCCATCACTCCATCACTCCATCCATCCATGTATAACACAGGCCTAAAAACATTCACTTTTTCAAACAAAAACTTTTTTTTTTTTAACAAAAAGTTGTTTAAACTCATGTATCTATATATTCATCTATTCATCTATCTATCTATTTATCTATCTATCCATCCATCCATCCATCCATCCATCACTCCATCCATCCATGTATAACACAGGCCTAAAAACATTCACTTTTTCAAACAAAAACATATTTTTTTTAACAAAAAGTGGTTTAAACTCATGTATCTATATATTCATCTATTCATCTATCTATCCATCCATCCATCCATCCATCCATCACTCCATCACTCCATCCATCAATGTAACACAGGCCTAAAAAACATTCACTTTTTCAAACAAAAACATTTTTTTTAACAAAAACATTTTTTTTAACAAAAAGTTGTTTCAACTCATGTACCTATCTATCCATCCATCCATCCATCCATCCATCCATCCATCCATCCATCCATCCATCCATCCATCACTCCATCCATCAATCTATCTATAGAAATAGACACTTACCTGTCAGCATTGGTGCTGTTTCAGCACTCGTGCTGATATGCACGGCAAATGCAACCATTTTGCATTGACAGGTGAACAGCTGGGGGAAAACTCAAGTTCAGTTTGCGTCAGGGCGTCTGCATGGATGCAGGGTCAAAGGCCAAAGGCCTGGCACGCTACCTCACCTAACCAGCTAAACCTACCCACCACCTGCACAAAAAAACAGAAAACAAAACCAAAAAACACTGACCACTGGCGGGACCTACACAGACCCTACCCAAAATATACCAGGATAGACCACCCCTATATAAAATAACCCTAGATACAACAGCAATTTATAAAATAGACCCCTGTTAAAAAAAAACAAATCTAAAAAATAAAGTGCAGTACCGTGTCTACACACCTGGTGGCGCTAGAGGCGCACCAAACCACCACCAGTCGACTAGCCATACATCAATTACTATATAAACCAAGTTTCGTACAGATAAAACACACCGTTGCAGATATATGGACAGTTAAGATTCGGCCAATCAGATGCCCTTTATGCAAATGAGGGTGGTTACTAATGAGGGTGAAAGTCGTTTTTACCTCCCTACCTATATGCCATTTTAACCCTAACCTAACCATAGCCTCAAACTAACCCTAAACCCAAACTAACCATTAGTCCAAAGACTACTTTCAATATTTAACACAAAACAATAAAAAAATATGAACAAACAGTCGATCAAACTCATCTATCCATCTATCCATCTATCCATCTATCCATCTATCTATCCATCCATCCATCCATCACTCCATCACTCCATCACTCCATCCATCCATGTATAACACAGGCCTAAAAACATTCACTTTTTCAAACAAAAACTTTTTTTTTTTTAACAAAAAGTTGTTTAAACTCATGTATCTATATATTCATCTATTCATCTATCTATCTATTTATCTATCTATCCATCCATCCATCCATCCATCCATCACTCCATCCATCCATGTATAACACAGGCCTAAAAACATTCACTTTTTCAAACAAAAACATATTTTTTTTAACAAAAAGTGGTTTAAACTCATGTATCTATATATTCATCTATTCATCTATCTATCCATCCATCCATCCATCCATCCATCACTCCATCACTCCATCCATCAATGTAACACAGGCCTAAAAAACATTCACTTTTTCAAACAAAAACATTTTTTTTAACAAAAACATTTTTTTTAACAAAAAGTTGTTTCAACTCATGTACCTATCTATCCATCCATCCATCCATCCATCCATCCATCCATCCATCCATCCATCCATCCATCCATCACTCCATCCATCAATCTATCTATAGAAATAGACACTTACCTGTCAGCATTGGTGCTGTTTCAGCACTCGTGCTGATATGCACGGCAAATGCAACCATTTTGCATTGACAGGTGAACAGCTGGGGGAAAACTCAAGTTCAGTTTGCGTCAGGGCGTCTGCATGGATGCAGGGTCAAAGGCCAAAGGCCTGGCACGCTACCTCACCTAACCAGCTAAACCTACCCACCACCTGCACAAAAAAACAGAAAACAAAACCAAAAAACACTGACCACTGGCGGGACCTACACAGACCCTACCCAAAATATACCAGGATAGACCACCCCTATATAAAATAACCCTAGATACAACAGCAATTTATAAAATAGACCCCTGTTAAAAAAAAACAAATCTAAAAAATAAAGTGCAGTACCGTGTCTACACACCTGGTGGCGCTAGAGGCGCACCAAACCACCACCAGTCGACTAGCCATACATCAATTACTATATAAACCAAGTTTCGTACAGATAAAACACACCGTTGCAGATATATGGACAGTTAAGATTCGGCCAATCAGATGCCCTTTATGCAAATGAGGGTGGTTACTAATGAGGGTGAAAGTCGTTTTTACCTCCCTACCTAACCCTACCCTAACCCTAACCCTAACCCTAACCCTAACACTCCATCCATCAATCTATCTATAGAAATAGACACTTACCTGTCAGCATTGGTGCTGTTTCAGCACTCGTGCTGATATGCACGGCAAATGCAACCATTTTGCATTGACAGGTGAACAGCTGGGGGAAAACTCAAGTTCAGTTTGCGTCAGGGCGTCTGCATGGATGCAGGGTCAAAGGCCAAAGGCCTGGCACGCTACCTCACCTAACCAGCTAAACCTACCCACCACCTGCACAAAAAAACAGAAAACAAAACCAAAAAACACTGACCACTGGCGGGACCTACACAGACCCTACCCAAAATATACCAGGATAGACCACCCCTATATAAAATAACCCTAGATACAACAGCAATTTATAAAATAGACCCCTGTTAAAAAAAAACAAATCTAAAAAATAAAGTGCAGTACCGTGTCTACACACCTGGTGGCGCTAGAGGCGCACCAAACCACCACCAGTCGACTAGCCATACATCAATTACTATATAAACCAAGTTTCGTACAGATAAAACACACCGTTGCAGATATATGGACAGTTAAGATTCGGCCAATCAGATGCCCTTTATGCAAATGAGGGTGGTTACTAATGAGGGTGAAAGTCGTTTTTACCTCCCTACCTATATGCCATTTTAACCCTAACCTAACCATAGCCTCAAACTAACCCTAAACCCAAACTAACCATTAGTCCAAAGACTACTTTCAATATTTAACACAAAACAATAAAAAAATATGAACAAACAGTCGATCAAACTCATCTATCCATCTATCCATCTATCCATCTATCCATCTATCTATCCATCCATCCATCCATCACTCCATCACTCCATCACTCCATCCATCCATGTATAACACAGGCCTAAAAACATTCACTTTTTCAAACAAAAACTTTTTTTTTTTTAACAAAAAGTTGTTTAAACTCATGTATCTATATATTCATCTATTCATCTATCTATCTATTTATCTATCTATCCATCCATCCATCCATCCATCCATCACTCCATCCATCCATGTATAACACAGGCCTAAAAACATTCACTTTTTCAAACAAAAACATATTTTTTTTAACAAAAAGTGGTTTAAACTCATGTATCTATATATTCATCTATTCATCTATCTATCCATCCATCCATCCATCCATCCATCACTCCATCACTCCATCCATCAATGTAACACAGGCCTAAAAAACATTCACTTTTTCAAACAAAAACATTTTTTTTAACAAAAACATTTTTTTTAACAAAAAGTTGTTTCAACTCATGTACCTATCTATCCATCCATCCATCCATCCATCCATCCATCCATCCATCCATCCATCCATCCATCCATCCATCCATCCATCACTCCATCCATCAATCTATCTATAGAAATAGACACTTACCTGTCAGCATTGGTGCTGTTTCAGCACTCGTGCTGATATGCACGGCAAATGCAACCATTTTGCATTGACAGGTGAACAGCTGGGGGAAAACTCAAGTTCAGTTTGCGTCAGGGCGTCTGCATGGATGCAGGGTCAAAGGCCAAAGGCCTGGCACGCTACCTCACCTAGCTAAACCTACCCACCACCTGCACAAAAAAACAGAAAACAAAACCAAAAAACACTGACCACTGGCGGGACCTACACAGACCCTACCCAAAATATACCAGGATAGACCACCCCTATATAAAATAACCCTAGATACAACAGCAATTTATAAAATAGACCCCTGTTAAAAAAAAACAAATCTAAAAAATAAAGTGCAGTACCGTGTCTACACACCTGGTGGCGCTAGAGGCGCACCAAACCACCACCAGTCGACTAGCCATACATCAATTACTATATAAACCAAGTTTCGTACAGATAAAACACACCGTTGCAGATATATGGACAGTTAAGATTCGGCCAATCAGATGCCCTTTATGCAAATGAGGGTGGTTACTAATGAGGGTGAAAGTCGTTTTTACCTCCCTACCTAACCCTAACCCTAACCCTAACCCTAACCCAGGCCTGGCACGCTACCTCACCTAACCAGCTAAACCTACCCACCACCTGCACAAAAAAAACAGAAAACAAAACCAAAAAACACTGACCACTGGCGGGACCTACACAGACCCTACCCAAAATATACCAGGATAGACCACCCCTATATAAAATAACCCTAGATACAACAGCAATTTATAAAATAGACCCCTGTTAAAAAAAAACAAATCTAAAAAATAAAGTGCAGTACCGTGTCTACACACCTGGTGGCGCTAGAGGCGCACCAAACCACCACCAGTCGACTAGCCATACATCAATTACTATATAAACCAAGTTTCGTACAGATAAAACACACCGTTGCAGATATATGGACAGTTAAGATTCGGCCAATCAGATGCCCTTTATGCAAATGAGGGTGGTTACTAATGAGGGTGAAAGTCGTTTTTACCTCCCTACCTATATGCCATTTTAACCCTAACCTAACCATAGCCTCAAACTAACCCTAAACCCAAACTAACCATTAGTCCAAAGACTACTTTCAATATTTAACACAAAACAATAAAAAAATATGAACAAACAGTCGATCAAACTCATCTATCCATCTATCCATCTATCCATCTATCCATCTATCTATCCATCCATCCATCCATCACTCCATCACTCCATCACTCCATCCATCCATGTATAACACAGGCCTAAAAACATTCACTTTTTCAAACAAAAACTTTTTTTTTTTTAACAAAAAGTTGTTTAAACTCATGTATCTATATATTCATCTATTCATCTATCTATCTATTTATCTATCTATCCATCCATCCATCCATCCATCCATCACTCCATCCATCCATGTATAACACAGGCCTAAAAACATTCACTTTTTCAAACAAAAACATATTTTTTTTAACAAAAAGTGGTTTAAACTCATGTATCTATATATTCATCTATTCATCTATCTATCCATCCATCCATCCATCCATCCATCACTCCATCACTCCATCCATCAATGTAACACAGGCCTAAAAAACATTCACTTTTTCAAACAAAAACATTTTTTTTAACAAAAACATTTTTTTTAACAAAAAGTTGTTTCAACTCATGTACCTATCTATCATCCATCCATCCATCCATCCATCCATCCATCCATCCATCCATCCATCCATCCATCCATCCATCATCACTCCATCCATCAATCTATCTATAGAAATAGACACTTACCTGTCAGCATTGGTGCTGTTTCAGCACTCGTGCTGATATGCACGGCAAATGCAACCATTTTGCATTGACAGGTGAACAGCTGGGGGAAAACTCAAGTTCAGTTTGCGTCAGGGCGTCTGCATGGATGCAGGGTCAAAGGCCAAAGGCCTGGCACGCTACCTCACCTAACCAGCTAAACCTACCCACCACCTGCACAAAAAAACAGAAAACAAAACCAAAAAACACTGACCACTGGCGGGACCTACACAGACCCTACCCAAAATATACCAGGATAGACCACCCCTATATAAAATAACCCTAGATACAACAGCAATTTATAAAATAGACCCCTGTTAAAAAAAAACAAATCTAAAAAATAAAGTGCAGTACCGTGTCTACACACCTGGTGGCGCTAGAGGCGCACCAAACCACCACCAGTCGACTAGCCATACATCAATTACTATATAAACCAAGTTTCGTACAGATAAAACACACCGTTGCAGATATATGGACAGTTAAGATTCGGCCAATCAGATGCCCTTTATGCAAATGAGGGTGGTTACTAATGAGGGTGAAAGTCGTTTTTACCTCCCTACCTATATGCCATTTTAACCCTAACCTAACCATAGCCTCAAACTAACCCTAAACCCAAACTAACCATTAGTCCAAAGACTACTTTCAATATTTAACACAAAACAATAAAAAAATATGAACAAACAGTCGATCAAACTCATCTATCCATCTATCCATCTATCCATCTATCCATCTATCTATCCATCCATCCATCCATCACTCCATCACTCCATCACTCCATCCATCCATGTATAACACAGGCCTAAAAACATTCACTTTTTCAAACAAAAACTTTTTTTTTTTTAACAAAAAGTTGTTTAAACTCATGTATCTATATATTCATCTATTCATCTATCTATCTATTTATCTATCTATCCATCCATCCATCCATCCATCCATCACTCCATCCATCCATGTATAACACAGGCCTAAAAACATTCACTTTTTCAAACAAAAACATATTTTTTTTAACAAAAAGTGGTTTAAACTCATGTATCTATATATTCATCTATTCATCTATCTATCCATCCATCCATCCATCCATCCATCACTCCATCACTCCATCCATCAATGTAACACAGGCCTAAAAAACATTCACTTTTTCAAACAAAAACATTTTTTTTAACAAAAACATTTTTTTTAACAAAAAGTTGTTTCAACTCATGTACCTATCTATCCATCCATCCATCCATCCATCCATCCATCCATCCATCCATCCATCCATCCATCCATCCATCCATCCATCACTCCATCCATCAATCTATCTATAGAAATAGACACTTACCTGTCAGCATTGGTGCTGTTTCAGCACTCGTGCTGATATGCACGGCAAATGCAACCATTTTGCATTGACAGGTGAACAGCTGGGGGAAAACTCAAGTTCAGTTTGCGTCAGGGCGTCTGCATGGATGCAGGGTCAAAGGCCAAAGGCCTGGCACGCTACCTCACCTAACCAGCTAAACCTACCCACCACCTGCACAAAAAAACAGAAAACAAAACCAAAAAACACTGACCACTGGCGGGACCTACACAGACCCTACCCAAAATATACCAGGATAGACCACCCCTATATAAAATAACCCTAGATACAACAGCAATTTATAAAATAGACCCCTGTTAAAAAAAAACAAATCTAAAAAATAAAGTGCAGTACCGTGTCTACACACCTGGTGGCGCTAGAGGCGCACCAAACCACCACCAGTCGACTAGCCATACATCAATTACTATATAAACCAAGTTTCGTACAGATAAAACACACCGTTGCAGATATATGGACAGTTAAGATTCGGCCAATCAGATGCCCTTTATGCAAATGAGGGTGGTTACTAATGAGGGTGAAAGTCGTTTTTACCTCCCTACCTAACCCTAACCCTAACCCTAACCCTAACCCAGGCCTGGCACGCTACCTCACCTAACCAGCTAAACCTACCCACCACCTGCACAAAAAAAACAGAAAACAAAACCAAAAAACACTGACCACTGGCGGGACCTACACAGACCCTACCCAAAATATACCAGGATAGACCACCCCTATATAAAATAACCCTAGATACAACAGCAATTTATAAAATAGACCCCTGTTAAAAAAAAACAAATCTAAAAAATAAAGTGCAGTACCGTGTCTACACACCTGGTGGCGCTAGAGGCGCACCAAACCACCACCAGTCGACTAGCCATACATCAATTACTATATAAACCAAGTTTCGTACAGATAAAACACACCGTTGCAGATATATGGACAGTTAAGATTCGGCCAATCAGATGCCCTTTATGCAAATGAGGGTGGTTACTAATGAGGGTGAAAGTCGTTTTTACCTCCCTACCTATATGCCATTTTAACCCTAACCTAACCATAGCCTCAAACTAACCCTAAACCCAAACTAACCATTAGTCCAAAGACTACTTTCAATATTTAACACAAAACAATAAAAAAATATGAACAAACAGTCGATCAAACTCATCTATCCATCTATCCATCTATCCATCTATCCATCTATCTATCCATCCATCCATCCATCACTCCATCACTCCATCACTCCATCCATCCATGTATAACACAGGCCTAAAAACATTCACTTTTTCAAACAAAAACTTTTTTTTTTTTAACAAAAAGTTGTTTAAACTCATGTATCTATATATTCATCTATTCATCTATCTATCTATTTATCTATCTATCCATCCATCCATCCATCCATCCATCCATCACTCCATCCATCCATGTATAACACAGGCCTAAAAACATTCACTTTTTCAAACAAAAACATATTTTTTTTAACAAAAAGTGGTTTAAACTCATGTATCTATATATTCATCTATTCATCTATCTATCCATCCATCCATCCATCCATCCATCACTCCATCACTCCATCCATCAATGTAACACAGGCCTAAAAAACATTCACTTTTTCAAACAAAAACATTTTTTTTAACAAAAACATTTTTTTTAACAAAAAGTTGTTTCAACTCATGTACCTATCTATCCATCCATCCATCCATCCATCCATCCATCCATCCATCCATCCATCCATCCATCCATCCATCCATCCATCACTCCATCCATCAATCTATCTATAGAAATAGACACTTACCTGTCAGCATTGGTGCTGTTTCAGCACTCGTGCTGATATGCACGGCAAATGCAACCATTTTGCATTGACAGGTGAACAGCTGGGGGAAAACTCAAGTTCAGTTTGCGTCAGGGCGTCTGCATGGATGCAGGGTCAAAGGCCAAAGGCCTGGCACGCTACCTCACCTAACCAGCTAAACCTACCCACCACCTGCACAAAAAAAACAGAAAACAAAACCAAAAAACACTGACCACTGGCGGGACCTACACAGACCCTACCCAAAATATACCAGGATAGACCACCCCTATATAAAATAACCCTAGATACAACAGCAATTTATAAAATAGACCCCTGTTAAAAAAAAACAAATCTAAAAAATAAAGTGCAGTACCGTGTCTACACACCTGGTGGCGCTAGAGGCGCACCAAACCACCACCAGTCGACTAGCCATACATCAATTACTATATAAACCAAGTTTCGTACAGATAAAACACACCGTTGCAGATATATGGACAGTTAAGATTCGGCCAATCAGATGCCCTTTATGCAAATGAGGGTGGTTACTAATGAGGGTGAAAGTCGTTTTTACCTCCCTACCTATATGCCATTTTAACCCTAACCTAACCATAGCCTCAAACTAACCCTAAACCCAAACTAACCATTAGTCCAAAGACTACTTTCAATATTTAACACAAAACAATAAAAAAATATGAACAAACAGTCGATCAAACTCATCTATCCATCTATCCATCTATCCATCTATCCATCTATCTATCCATCCATCCATCCATCACTCCATCACTCCATCACTCCATCCATCCATGTATAACACAGGCCTAAAAACATTCACTTTTTCAAACAAAAACTTTTTTTTTTTTAACAAAAAGTTGTTTAAACTCATGTATCTATATATTCATCTATTCATCTATCTATCTATTTATCTATCTATCCATCCATCCATCCATCCATCCATCACTCCATCCATCCATGTATAACACAGGCCTAAAAACATTCACTTTTTCAAACAAAAACATATTTTTTTTAACAAAAAGTGGTTTAAACTCATGTATCTATATATTCATCTATTCATCTATCTATCCATCCATCCATCCATCCATCCATCACTCCATCACTCCATCCATCAATGTAACACAGGCCTAAAAAACATTCACTTTTTCAAACAAAAACATTTTTTTTAACAAAAACATTTTTTTTAACAAAAAGTTGTTTCAACTCATGTACCTATCTATCCATCCATCCATCCATCCATCCATCCATCCATCCATCCATCCATCCATCCATCCATCCATCCATCCATCACTCCATCCATCAATCTATCTATAGAAATAGACACTTACCTGTCAGCATTGGTGCTGTTTCAGCACTCGTGCTGATATGCACGGCAAATGCAACCATTTTGCATTGACAGGTGAACAGCTGGGGGAAAACTCAAGTTCAGTTTGCGTCAGGGCGTCTGCATGGATGCAGGGTCAAAGGCCAAAGGCCTGGCACGCTACCTCACCTAACCAGCTAAACCTACCCACCACCTGCACAAAAAAACAGAAAACAAAACCAAAAAACACTGACCACTGGCGGGACCTACACAGACCCTACCCAAAATATACCAGGATAGACCACCCCTATATAAAATAACCCTAGATACAACAGCAATTTATAAAATAGACCCCTGTTAAAAAAAAACAAATCTAAAAAATAAAGTGCAGTACCGTGTCTACACACCTGGTGGCGCTAGAGGCGCACCAAACCACCACCAGTCGACTAGCCATACATCAATTACTATATAAACCAAGTTTCGTACAGATAAAACACACCGTTGCAGATATATGGACAGTTAAGATTCGGCCAATCAGATGCCCTTTATGCAAATGAGGGTGGTTACTAATGAGGGTGAAAGTCGTTTTTACCTCCCTACCTAACCCTAACCCTAACCCTAACCCTAACCCAGGCCTGGCACGCTACCTCACCTAACCAGCTAAACCTACCCACCACCTGCACAAAAAAAACAGAAAACAAAACCAAAAAACACTGACCACTGGCGGGACCTACACAGACCCTACCCAAAATATACCAGGATAGACCACCCCTATATAAAATAACCCTAGATACAACAGCAATTTATAAAATAGACCCCTGTTAAAAAAAAACAAATCTAAAAAATAAAGTGCAGTACCGTGTCTACACACCTGGTGGCGCTAGAGGCGCACCAAACCACCACCAGTCGACTAGCCATACATCAATTACTATATAAACCAAGTTTCGTACAGATAAAACACACCGTTGCAGATATATGGACAGTTAAGATTCGGCCAATCAGATGCCCTTTATGCAAATGAGGGTGGTTACTAATGAGGGTGAAAGTCGTTTTTACCTCCCTACCTATATGCCATTTTAACCCTAACCTAACCATAGCCTCAAACTAACCCTAAACCCAAACTAACCATTAGTCCAAAGACTACTTTCAATATTTAACACAAAACAATAAAAAAATATGAACAAACAGTCGATCAAACTCATCTATCCATCTATCCATCTATCCATCTATCCATCTATCTATCCATCCATCCATCCATCACTCCATCACTCCATCACTCCATCCATCATGTATAACACAGGCCTAAAAACATTCACTTTTTCAAACAAAAACTTTTTTTTTTTTAACAAAAAGTTGTTTAAACTCATGTATCTATATATTCATCTATTCATCTATCTATCTATTTATCTATCTATCCATCCATCCATCCATCCATCCATCCATCACTCCATCCATCCATGTATAACACAGGCCTAAAAACATTCACTTTTTCAAACAAAAACATATTTTTTTTAACAAAAAGTGGTTTAAACTCATGTATCTATATATTCATCTATTCATCTATCTATCCATCCATCCATCCATCCATCCATCACTCCATCACTCCATCCATCAATGTAACACAGGCCTAAAAAACATTCACTTTTTCAAACAAAAACATTTTTTTTAACAAAAACATTTTTTTTAACAAAAAGTTGTTTCAACTCATGTACCTATCTATCCATCCATCCATCCATCCATCCATCCATCCATCCATCCATCCATCCATCCATCCATCCATCCATCCATCACTCCATCCATCAATCTATCTATAGAAATAGACACTTACCTGTCAGCATTGGTGCTGTTTCAGCACTCGTGCTGATATGCACGGCAAATGCAACCATTTTGCATTGACAGGTGAACAGCTGGGGGAAAACTCAAGTTCAGTTTGCGTCAGGGCGTCTGCATGGATGCAGGGTCAAAGGCCAAAGGCCTGGCACGCTACCTCACCTAACCAGCTAAACCTACCCACCACCTGCACAAAAAAAACAGAAAACAAAACCAAAAAACACTGACCACTGGCGGGACCTACACAGACCCTACCCAAAATATACCAGGATAGACCACCCCTATATAAAATAACCCTAGATACAACAGCAATTTATAAAATAGACCCCTGTTAAAAAAAAACAAATCTAAAAAATAAAGTGCAGTACCGTGTCTACACACCTGGTGGCGCTAGAGGCGCACCAAACCACCACCAGTCGACTAGCCATACATCAATTACTATATAAACCAAGTTTCGTACAGATAAAACACACCGTTGCAGATATATGGACAGTTAAGATTCGGCCAATCAGATGCCCTTTATGCAAATGAGGGTGGTTACTAATGAGGGTGAAAGTCGTTTTTACCTCCCTACCTATATGCCATTTTAACCCTAACCTAACCATAGCCTCAAACTAACCCTAAACCCAAACTAACCATTAGTCCAAAGACTACTTTCAATATTTAACACAAAACAATAAAAAAATATGAACAAACAGTCGATCAAACTCATCTATCCATCTATCCATCTATCCATCTATCCATCTATCTATCCATCCATCCATCCATCACTCCATCACTCCATCACTCCATCCATCCATGTATAACACAGGCCTAAAAACATTCACTTTTTCAAACAAAAACTTTTTTTTTTTTAACAAAAAGTTGTTTAAACTCATGTATCTATATATTCATCTATTCATCTATCTATCTATTTATCTATCTATCCATCCATCCATCCATCCATCCATCACTCCATCCATCCATGTATAACACAGGCCTAAAAACATTCACTTTTTCAAACAAAAACATATTTTTTTTAACAAAAAGTGGTTTAAACTCATGTATCTATATATTCATCTATTCATCTATCTATCCATCCATCCATCCATCCATCCATCACTCCATCACTCCATCCATCAATGTAACACAGGCCTAAAAAACATTCACTTTTTCAAACAAAAACATTTTTTTTAACAAAAACATTTTTTTTAACAAAAAGTTGTTTCAACTCATGTACCTATCTATCCATCCATCCATCCATCCATCCATCCATCCATCCATCCATCCATCCATCCATCCATCCATCCATCCATCACTCCATCCATCAATCTATCTATAGAAATAGACACTTACCTGTCAGCATTGGTGCTGTTTCAGCACTCGTGCTGATATGCACGGCAAATGCAACCATTTTGCATTGACAGGTGAACAGCTGGGGGAAAACTCAAGTTCAGTTTGCGTCAGGGCGTCTGCATGGATGCAGGGTCAAAGGCCAAAGGCCTGGCACGCTACCTCACCTAACCAGCTAAACCTACCCACCACCTGCACAAAAAAACAGAAAACAAAACCAAAAAACACTGACCACTGGCGGGACCTACACAGACCCTACCCAAAATATACCAGGATAGACCACCCCTATATAAAATAACCCTAGATACAACAGCAATTTATAAAATAGACCCCTGTTAAAAAAAAACAAATCTAAAAAATAAAGTGCAGTACCGTGTCTACACACCTGGTGGCGCTAGAGGCGCACCAAACCACCACCAGTCGACTAGCCATACATCAATTACTATATAAACCAAGTTTCGTACAGATAAAACACACCGTTGCAGATATATGGACAGTTAAGATTCGGCCAATCAGATGCCCTTTATGCAAATGAGGGTGGTTACTAATGAGGGTGAAAGTCGTTTTTACCTCCCTACCTAACCCTAACCCTAACCCTAACCCTAACCCAAAGGCCTGGCACGCTACCTCACCTAACCAGCTAAACCTACCCACCACCTGCACAAAAAAACAGAAAACAAAACCAAAAAACACTGACCACTGGCGGGACCTACACAGACCCTACCCAAAATATACCAGGATAGACCACCCCTATATAAAATAACCCTAGATACAACAGCAATTTATAAAATAGACCCCTGTTAAAAAAAGTGTCTACACACCTGGTGGCGCTAGAGGCGCACCAAACCACCACCAGTCGACTAGCCATACATCAATTACTATATAAACCAAGTTTCGTACAGATAAAACACACCGTTGCAGATATATGGACAGTTAAGATTCGGCCAATCAGATGCCCTTTATGCAAATGAGGGTGGTTACTAATGAGGGTGAAAGTCGTTTTTACCTCCCTACCTATATGCCATTTTAACCCTAACCTAACCATAGCCTCAAACTAACCCTAAACCCAAACTAACCATTAGTCCAAAGACTACTTTCAATATTTAACACAAAACAATAAAAAAATATGAACAAACAGTCGATCAAACTCATCTATCCATCTATCCATCTATCCATCTATCCATCTATCTATCCATCCATCCATCCATCACTCCATCACTCCATCACTCCATCCATCCATGTATAACACAGGCCTAAAAACATTCACTTTTTCAAACAAAAACTTTTTTTTTTTTAACAAAAAGTTGTTTAAACTCATGTATCTATATATTCATCTATTCATCTATCTATCTATTTATCTATCTATCCATCCATCCATCCATCCATCCATCACTCCATCCATCCATGTATAACACAGGCCTAAAAACATTCACTTTTTCAAACAAAAACATATTTTTTTTAACAAAAAGTGGTTTAAACTCATGTATCTATATATTCATCTATTCATCTATCTATCCATCCATCCATCCATCCATCCATCACTCCATCACTCCATCCATCAATGTAACACAGGCCTAAAAAACATTCACTTTTTCAAACAAAAACATTTTTTTTAACAAAAACATTTTTTTTAACAAAAAGTTGTTTCAACTCATGTACCTATCTATCCATCCATCCATCCATCCATCCATCCATCCATCCATCCATCCATCCATCCATCCATCCATCCATCCATCCATCCATCACTCCATCCATCAATCTATCTATAGAAATAGACACTTACCTGTCAGCATTGGTGCTGTTTCAGCACTCGTGCTGATATGCACGGCAAATGCAACCATTTTGCATTGACAGGTGAACAGCTGGGGGAAAACTCAAGTTCAGTTTGCGTCAGGGCGTCTGCATGGATGCAGGGTCAAAGGCCAAAGGCCTGGCACGCTACCTCACCTAACCAGCTAAACCTACCCACCACCTGCACAAAAAAACAGAAAACAAAACCAAAAAACACTGACCACTGGCGGGACCTACACAGACCCTACCCAAAATATACCAGGATAGACCACCCCTATATAAAATAACCCTAGATACAACAGCAATTTATAAAATAGACCCCTGTTAAAAAAAAACAAATCTAAAAAATAAAGTGCAGTACCGTGTCTACACACCTGGTGGCGCTAGAGGCGCACCAAACCACCACCAGTCGACTAGCCATACATCAATTACTATATAAACCAAGTTTCGTACAGATAAAACACACCGTTGCAGATATATGGACAGTTAAGATTCGGCCAATCAGATGCCCTTTATGCAAATGAGGGTGGTTACTAATGAGGGTGAAAGTCGTTTTTACCTCCCTACCTATATGCCATTTTAACCCTAACCTAACCTAACCATAGCCCCAAACTAACCCTAAACCCAAACTAACCATTAGTCCAAAGACTACTTTCAATATTTAACACAAAACAATAAAAAAATATGAACAAACAGTCGATCAAACTCATCTATCCATCCATCTATCCATCTATCCATCTATCCATCTATCTATCCATCCATCCATCCATCACTCCATCACTCCATCACTCCATCCATCCATGTATAACACAGGCCTAAAAACATTCACTTTTTCAAACAAAAACTTTTTTTTTTTTAACAAAAAGTTGTTTAAACTCATGTATCTATATATTCATCTATTCATCTATCTATCTATTTATCTATCTATCCATCCATCCATCCATCCATCCATCACTCCATCCATCCATGTATAACACAGGCCTAAAAACATTCACTTTTTCAAACAAAAACATATTTTTTTTAACAAAAAGTGGTTTAAACTCATGTATCTATATATTCATCTATTCATCTATCTATCCATCCATCCATCCATCCATCCATCACTCCATCACTCCATCCATCAATGTAACACAGGCCTAAAAAACATTCACTTTTTCAAACAAAAACATTTTTTTTAACAAAAACATTTTTTTTAACAAAAAGTTGTTTCAACTCATGTACCTATCTATCCATCCATCCATCCATCCATCCATCCATCCATCCATCCATCCATCCATCCATCCATCCATCCATCCATCACTCCATCCATCAATCTATCTATAGAAATAGACACTTACCTGTCAGCATTGGTGCTGTTTCAGCACTCGTGCTGATATGCACGGCAAATGCAACCATTTTGCATTGACAGGTGAACAGCTGGGGGAAAACTCAAGTTCAGTTTGCGTCAGGGCGTCTGCATGGATGCAGGGTCAAAGGCCAAAGGCCTGGCACGCTACCTCACCTAACCAGCTAAACCTACCCACCACCTGCACAAAAAAACAGAAAACAAAACCAAAAAACACTGACCACTGGCGGGACCTACACAGACCCTACCCAAAATATACCAGGATAGACCACCCCTATATAAAATAACCCTAGATACAACAGCAATTTATAAAATAGACCCCTGTTAAAAAAAAACAAATCTAAAAAATAAAGTGCAGTACCGTGTCTACACACCTGGTGGCGCTAGAGGCGCACCAAACCACCACCAGTCGACTAGCCATACATCAATTACTATATAAACCAAGTTTCGTACAGATAAAACACACCGTTGCAGATATATGGACAGTTAAGATTCGGCCAATCAGATGCCCTTTATGCAAATGAGGGTGGTTACTAATGAGGGTGAAAGTCGTTTTTACCTCCCTACCTATATGCCATTTTAACCCTAACCTAACCATAGCCTCAAACTAACCCTAAACCCAAACTAACCATTAGTCCAAAGACTACTTTCAATATTTAACACAAAACAATAAAAAAATATGAACAAACAGTCGATCAAACTCATCTATCCATCTATCCATCTATCCATCTATCCATCTATCTATCCATCCATCCATCCATCACTCCATCACTCCATCACTCCATCCATCCATGTATAACACAGGCCTAAAAACATTCACTTTTTCAAACAAAAACTTTTTTTTTTTTAACAAAAAGTTGTTTAAACTCATGTATCTATATATTCATCTATTCATCTATCTATCTATTTATCTATCTATCCATCCATCCATCCATCCATCCATCACTCCATCCATCCATGTATAACACAGGCCTAAAAACATTCACTTTTTCAAACAAAAACATATTTTTTTTAACAAAAAGTGGTTTAAACTCATGTATCTATATATTCATCTATTCATCTATCTATCCATCCATCCATCCATCCATCCATCACTCCATCACTCCATCCATCAATGTAACACAGGCCTAAAAAACATTCACTTTTTCAAACAAAAACATTTTTTTTAACAAAAACATTTTTTTTAACAAAAAGTTGTTTCAACTCATGTACCTATCTATCCATCCATCCATCCATCCATCCATCCATCCATCCATCCATCCATCCATCCATCCATCCATCCATCCATCACTCCATCCATCAATCTATCTATAGAAATAGACACTTACCTGTCAGCATTGGTGCTGTTTCAGCACTCGTGCTGATATGCACGGCAAATGCAACCATTTTGCATTGACAGGTGAACAGCTGGGGGAAAACTCAAGTTCAGTTTGCGTCAGGGCGTCTGCATGGATGCAGGGTCAAAGGCCAAAGGCCTGGCACGCTACCTCACCTAACCAGCTAAACCTACCCACCACCTGCACAAAAAAACAGAAAACAAAACCAAAAAACACTGACCACTGGCGGGACCTACACAGACCCTACCCAAAATATACCAGGATAGACCACCCCTATATAAAATAACCCTAGATACAACAGCAATTTATAAAATAGACCCCTGTTAAAAAAAAACAAATCTAAAAAATAAAGTGCAGTACCGTGTCTACACACCTGGTGGCGCTAGAGGCGCACCAAACCACCACCAGTCGACTAGCCATACATCAATTACTATATAAACCAAGTTTCGTACAGATAAAACACACCGTTGCAGATATATGGACAGTTAAGATTCGGCCAATCAGATGCCCTTTATGCAAATGAGGGTGGTTACTAATGAGGGTGAAAGTCGTTTTTACCTCCCTACCTATATGCCATTTTAACCCTAACCTAACCATAGCCTCAAACTAACCCTAAACCCAAACTAACCATTAGTCCAAAGACTACTTTCAATATTTAACACAAAACAATAAAAAAATATGAACAAACAGTCGATCAAACTCATCTATCCATCTATCCATCTATCCATCTATCCATCTATCTATCCATCCATCCATCCATCACTCCATCACTCCATCACTCCATCCATCCATGTATAACACAGGCCTAAAAACATTCACTTTTTCAAACAAAAACTTTTTTTTTTTTAACAAAAAGTTGTTTAAACTCATGTATCTATATATTCATCTATTCATCTATCTATCTATTTATCTATCTATCCATCCATCCATCCATCCATCCATCACTCCATCCATCCATGTATAACACAGGCCTAAAAACATTCACTTTTTCAAACAAAAACATATTTTTTTTAACAAAAAGTGGTTTAAACTCATGTATCTATATATTCATCTATTCATCTATCTATCCATCCATCCATCCATCCATCCATCACTCCATCACTCCATCCATCAATGTAACACAGGCCTAAAAAACATTCACTTTTTCAAACAAAAACATTTTTTTTAACAAAAACATTTTTTTTAACAAAAAGTTGTTTCAACTCATGTACCTATCTATCCATCCATCCATCCATCCATCCATCCATCCATCCATCCATCCATCCATCCATCCATCCATCCATCCATCACTCCATCCATCAATCTATCTATAGAAATAGACACTTACCTGTCAGCATTGGTGCTGTTTCAGCACTCGTGCTGATATGCACGGCAAATGCAACCATTTTGCATTGACAGGTGAACAGCTGGGGGAAAACTCAAGTTCAGTTTGCGTCAGGGCGTCTGCATGGATGCAGGGTCAAAGGCCAAAGGCCTGGCACGCTACCTCACCTAACCAGCTAAACCTACCCACCACCTGCACAAAAAAACAGAAAACAAAACCAAAAAACACTGACCACTGGCGGGACCTACACAGACCCTACCCAAAATATACCAGGATAGACCACCCCTATATAAAATAACCCTAGATACAACAGCAATTTATAAAATAGACCCCTGTTAAAAAAAAACAAATCTAAAAAATAAAGTGCAGTACCGTGTCTACACACCTGGTGGCGCTAGAGGCGCACCAAACCACCACCAGTCGACTAGCCATACATCAATTACTATATAAACCAAGTTTCGTACAGATAAAACACACCGTTGCAGATATATGGACAGTTAAGATTCGGCCAATCAGATGCCCTTTATGCAAATGAGGGTGGTTACTAATGAGGGTGAAAGTCGTTTTTACCTCCCTACCTATATGCCATTTTAACCCTAACCTAACCATAGCCTCAAACTAACCCTAAACCCAAACTAACCATTAGTCCAAAGACTACTTTCAATATTTAACACAAAACAATAAAAAAATATGAACAAACAGTCGATCAAACTCATCTATCCATCTATCCATCTATCCATCTATCCATCTATCTATCCATCCATCCATCCATCACTCCATCACTCCATCACTCCATCCATCCATGTATAACACAGGCCTAAAAACATTCACTTTCTCATGTATCTATATATTCATCTATTCATCTATCTATCTATTTATCTATCTATCCATCCATCCATCCATCCATCCATCACTCCATCCATCCATGTATAACACAGGCCTAAAAACATTCACTTTTTCAAACAAAAACATATTTTTTTTAACAAAAAGTGGTTTAAACTCATGTATCTATATATTCATCTATTCATCTATCTATCCATCCATCCATCCATCCATCCATCACTCCATCACTCCATCCATCAATGTAACACAGGCCTAAAAAACATTCACTTTTTCAAACAAAAACATTTTTTTTAACAAAAACATTTTTTTTAACAAAAAGTTGTTTCAACTCATGTACCTATCTATCCATCCATCCATCCATCCATCCATCCATCCATCCATCCATCCATCCATCCATCCATCCATCCATCACTCCATCCATCAATCTATCTATAGAAATAGACACTTACCTGTCAGCATTGGTGCTGTTTCAGCACTCGTGCTGATATGCACGGCAAATGCAACCATTTTGCATTGACAGGTGAACAGCTGGGGGAAAACTCAAGTTCAGTTTGCGTCAGGGCGTCTGCATGGATGCAGGGTCAAAGGCCAAAGGCCTGGCACGCTACCTCACCTAACCAGCTAAACCTACCCACCACCTGCACAAAAAAACAGAAAACAAAACCAAAAAACACTGACCACTGGCGGGACCTACACAGACCCTACCCAAAATATACCAGGATAGACCACCCCTATATAAAATAACCCTAGATACAACAGCAATTTATAAAATAGACCCCTGTTAAAAAAAAACAAATCTAAAAAATAAAGTGCAGTACCGTGTCTACACACCTGGTGGCGCTAGAGGCGCACCAAACCACCACCAGTCGACTAGCCATACATCAATTACTATATAAACCAAGTTTCGTACAGATAAAACACACCGTTGCAGATATATGGACAGTTAAGATTCGGCCAATCAGATGCCCTTTATGCAAATGAGGGTGGTTACTAATGAGGGTGAAAGTCGTTTTTACCTCCCTACCTATATGCCATTTTAACCCTAACCTAACCATAGCCTCAAACTAACCCTAAACCCAAACTAACCATTAGTCCAAAGACTACTTTCAATATTTAACACAAAACAATAAAAAAATATGAACAAACAGTCGATCAAACTCATCTATCCATCTATCCATCTATCCATCTATCCATCTATCTATCCATCCATCCATCCATCACTCCATCACTCCATCACTCCATCCATCCATGTATAACACAGGCCTAAAAACATTCACTTTTTCAAACAAAAACTTTTTTTTTTTTAACAAAAAGTTGTTTAAACTCATGTATCTATATATTCATCTATTCATCTATCTATCTATTTATCTATCTATCCATCCATCCATCCATCCATCCATCACTCCATCCATCCATGTATAACACAGGCCTAAAAACATTCACTTTTTCAAACAAAAACATATTTTTTTTAACAAAAAGTGGTTTAAACTCATGTATCTATATATTCATCTATTCATCTATCTATCCATCCATCCATCCATCCATCCATCACTCCATCACTCCATCCATCAATGTAACACAGGCCTAAAAAACATTCACTTTTTCAAACAAAAACATTTTTTTTAACAAAAACATTTTTTTTAACAAAAAGTTGTTTCAACTCATGTACCTATCTATCCATCCATCCATCCATCCATCCATCCATCCATCCATCCATCCATCCATCCATCCATCCATCCATCACTCCATCCATCAATCTATCTATAGAAATAGACACTTACCTGTCAGCATTGGTGCTGTTTCAGCACTCGTGCTGATATGCACGGCAAATGCAACCATTTTGCATTGACAGGTGAACAGCTGGGGGAAAACTCAAGTTCAGTTTGCGTCAGGGCGTCTGCATGGATGCAGGGTCAAAGGCCAAAGGCCTGGCACGCTACCTCACCTAACCAGCTAAACCTACCCACCACCTGCACAAAAAAACAGAAAACAAAACCAAAAAACACTGACCACTGGCGGGACCTACACAGACCCTACCCAAAATATACCAGGATAGACCACCCCTATATAAAATAACCCTAGATACAACAGCAATTTATAAAATAGACCCCTGTTAAAAAAAAACAAATCTAAAAAATAAAGTGCAGTACCGTGTCTACACACCTGGTGGCGCTAGAGGCGCACCAAACCACCACCAGTCGACTAGCCATACATCAATTACTATATAAACCAAGTTTCGTACAGATAAAACACACCGTTGCAGATATATGGACAGTTAAGATTCGGCCAATCAGATGCCCTTTATGCAAATGAGGGTGGTTACTAATGAGGGTGAAAGTCGTTTTTACCTCCCTACCTATATGCCATTTTAACCCTAACCTAACCATAGCCTCAAACTAACCCTAAACCCAAACTAACCATTAGTCCAAAGACTACTTTCAATATTTAACACAAAACAATAAAAAAATATGAACAAACAGTCGATCAAACTCATCTATCCATCTATCCATCTATCCATCTATCCATCTATCTATCCATCCATCCATCCATCACTCCATCACTCCATCACTCCATCCATCCATGTATAACACAGGCCTAAAAACATTCACTTTTTCAAACAAAAACTTTTTTTTTTTTAACAAAAAGTTGTTTAAACTCATGTATCTATATATTCATCTATTCATCTATCTATCTATTTATCTATCTATCCATCCATCCATCCATCCATCCATCACTCCATCCATCCATGTATAACACAGGCCTAAAAACATTCACTTTTTCAAACAAAAACATATTTTTTTTAACAAAAAGTGGTTTAAACTCATGTATCTATATATTCATCTATTCATCTATCTATCCATCCATCCATCCATCCATCCATCACTCCATCACTCCATCCATCAATGTAACACAGGCCTAAAAAACATTCACTTTTTCAAACAAAAACATTTTTTTTAACAAAAACATTTTTTTTAACAAAAAGTTGTTTCAACTCATGTACCTATCTATCCATCCATCCATCCATCCATCCATCCATCCATCCATCCATCCATCCATCCATCCATCCATCCATCCATCACTCCATCCATCAATCTATCTATAGAAATAGACACTTACCTGTCAGCATTGGTGCTGTTTCAGCACTCGTGCTGATATGCACGGCAAATGCAACCATTTTGCATTGACAGGTGAACAGCTGGGGGAAAACTCAAGTTCAGTTTGCGTCAGGGCGTCTGCATGGATGCAGGGTCAAAGGCCAAAGGCCTGGCACGCTACCTCACCTAACCAGCTAAACCTACCCACCACCTGCACAAAAAAACAGAAAACAAAACCAAAAAACACTGACCACTGGCGGGACCTACACAGACCCTACCCAAAATATACCAGGATAGACCACCCCTATATAAAATAACCCTAGATACAACAGCAATTTATAAAATAGACCCCTGTTAAAAAAAAACAAATCTAAAAAATAAAGTGCAGTACCGTGTCTACACACCTGGTGGCGCTAGAGGCGCACCAAACCACCACCAGTCGACTAGCCATACATCAATTACTATATAAACCAAGTTTCGTACAGATAAAACACACCGTTGCAGATATATGGACAGTTAAGATTCGGCCAATCAGATGCCCTTTATGCAAATGAGGGTGGTTACTAATGAGGGTGAAAGTCGTTTTTACCTCCCTACCTATATGCCATTTTAACCCTAACCTAACCATAGCCTAACCTAACCATAGCCCCAAACTAACCCTAAACCCAAACTAACCATTAGTCCAAAGACTACTTTCAATATTTAACACAAAACAATAAAAAAATATGAACAAACAGTCGATCAAACTCATCTATCCATCTATCCATCTATCCATCTATCCATCTATCTATCCATCCATCCATCCATCCATCCATCACTCCATCACTCCATCCATCCATGTATAACACAGGCCTAAAAACATTCACTTTTTCAAACAAAAACTTTTTTTTTTTTAACAAAAAGTTGTTTAAACTCATGTATCTATATATTCATCTATTCATCTATCTATCTATTTATCTATCTATCCATCCATCCATCCATCCATCCATCACTCCATCCATCCATGTATAACACAGGCCTAAAAACATTCACTTTTTCAAACAAAAACATATTTTTTTTAACAAAAAGTGGTTTAAACTCATGTATCTATATATTCATCTATTCATCTATCTATCCATCCATCCATCCATCCATCCATCACTCCATCACTCCATCCATCAATGTAACACAGGCCTAAAAAACATTCACTTTTTCAAACAAAAACATTTTTTTTAACAAAAACATTTTTTTTAACAAAAAGTTGTTTCAACTCATGTACCTATCTATCCATCCATCCATCCATCCATCCATCCATCCATCCATCCATCCATCCATCCATCACTCCATCCATCAATCTATCTATAGAAATAGACACTTACCTGTCAGCATTGGTGCTGTTTCAGCACTCGTGCTGATATGCACGGCAAATGCAACCATTTTGCATTGACAGGTGAACAGCTGGGGGAAAACTCAAGTTCAGTTTGCGTCAGGGCGTCTGCATGGATGCAGGGTCAAAGGCCAAAGGCCTGGCACGCTACCTCACCTAACCAGCTAAACCTACCCACCACCTGCACAAAAAAACAGAAAACAAAACCAAAAAACACTGACCACTGGCGGGACCTACACAGACCCTACCCAAAATATACCAGGATAGACCACCCCTATATAAAATAACCCTAGATACAACAGCAATTTATAAAATAGACCCCTGTTAAAAAAAAACAAATCTAAAAAATAAAGTGCAGTACCGTGTCTACACACCTGGTGGCGCTAGAGGCGCACCAAACCACCACCAGTCGACTAGCCATACATCAATTACTATATAAACCAAGTTTCGTACAGATAAAACACACCGTTGCAGATATATGGACAGTTAAGATTCGGCCAATCAGATGCCCTTTATGCAAATGAGGGTGGTTACTAATGAGGGTGAAAGTCGTTTTTACCTCCCTACCTATATGCCATTTTAACCCTAACCTAACCATAGCCTCAAACTAACCCTAAACCCAAACTAACCATTAGTCCAAAGACTACTTTCAATATTTAACACAAAACAATAAAAAAATATGAACAAACAGTCGATCAAACTCATCTATCCATCTATCCATCTATCCATCTATCCATCTATCTATCCATCCATCCATCCATCACTCCATCACTCCATCACTCCATCCATCCATGTATAACACAGGCCTAAAAACATTCACTTTTTCAAACAAAAACTTTTTTTTTTTTAACAAAAAGTTGTTTAAACTCATGTATCTATATATTCATCTATTCATCTATCTATCTATTTATCTATCTATCCATCCATCCATCCATCCATCCATCACTCCATCCATCCATGTATAACACAGGCCTAAAAACATTCACTTTTTCAAACAAAAACATATTTTTTTTAACAAAAAGTGGTTTAAACTCATGTATCTATATATTCATCTATTCATCTATCTATCCATCCATCCATCCATCCATCCATCACTCCATCACTCCATCCATCAATGTAACACAGGCCTAAAAAACATTCACTTTTTCAAACAAAAACATTTTTTTTAACAAAAACATTTTTTTTAACAAAAAGTTGTTTCAACTCATGTACCTATCTATCCATCCATCCATCCATCCATCCATCCATCCATCCATCCATCCATCCATCCATCCATCCATCCATCCATCACTCCATCCATCAATCTATCTATAGAAATAGACACTTACCTGTCAGCATTGGTGCTGTTTCAGCACTCGTGCTGATATGCACGGCAAATGCAACCATTTTGCATTGACAGGTGAACAGCTGGGGGAAAACTCAAGTTCAGTTTGCGTCAGGGCGTCTGCATGGATGCAGGGTCAAAGGCCAAAGGCCTGGCACGCTACCTCACCTAACCAGCTAAACCTACCCACCACCTGCACAAAAAAACAGAAAACAAAACCAAAAAACACTGACCACTGGCGGGACCTACACAGACCCTACCCAAAATATACCAGGATAGACCACCCCTATATAAAATAACCCTAGATACAACAGCAATTTATAAAATAGACCCCTGTTAAAAAAAAACAAATCTAAAAAATAAAGTGCAGTACCGTGTCTACACACCTGGTGGCGCTAGAGGCGCACCAAACCACCACCAGTCGACTAGCCATACATCAATTACTATATAAACCAAGTTTCGTACAGATAAAACACACCGTTGCAGATATATGGACAGTTAAGATTCGGCCAATCAGATGCCCTTTATGCAAATGAGGGTGGTTACTAATGAGGGTGAAAGTCGTTTTTACCTCCCTACCTATATGCCATTTTAACCCTAACCTAACCATAGCCTAACCTAACCATAGCCCCAAACTAACCCTAAACCCAAACTAACCATTAGTCCAAAGACTACTTTCAATATTTAACACAAAACAATAAAAAAATATGAACAAACAGTCGATCAAACTCATCTATCCATCTATCCATCTATCCATCTATCCATCTATCTATCCATCCATCCATCCATCCATCCATCACTCCATCACTCCATCCATCCATGTATAACACAGGCCTAAAAACATTCACTTTTTCAAACAAAAACTTTTTTTTTTTTAACAAAAAGTTGTTTAAACTCATGTATCTATATATTCATCTATTCATCTATCTATCTATTTATCTATCTATCCATCCATCCATCCATCCATCCATCACTCCATCCATCCATGTATAACACAGGCCTAAAAACATTCACTTTTTCAAACAAAAACATATTTTTTTTAACAAAAAGTGGTTTAAACTCATGTATCTATATATTCATCTATTCATCTATCTATCCATCCATCCATCCATCCATCCATCACTCCATCACTCCATCCATCAATGTAACACAGGCCTAAAAAACATTCACTTTTTCAAACAAAAACATTTTTTTTAACAAAAACATTTTTTTTAACAAAAAGTTGTTTCAACTCATGTACCTATCTATCCATCCATCCATCCATCCATCCATCCATCCATCCATCCATCCATCCATCCATCACTCCATCCATCAATCTATCTATAGAAATAGACACTTACCTGTCAGCATTGGTGCTGTTTCAGCACTCGTGCTGATATGCACGGCAAATGCAACCATTTTGCATTGACAGGTGAACAGCTGGGGGAAAACTCAAGTTCAGTTTGCGTCAGGGCGTCTGCATGGATGCAGGGTCAAAGGCCAAAGGCCTGGCACGCTACCTCACCTAACCAGCTAAACCTACCCACCACCTGCACAAAAAAACAGAAAACAAAACCAAAAAACACTGACCACTGGCGGGACCTACACAGACCCTACCCAAAATATACCAGGATAGACCACCCCTATATAAAATAACCCTAGATACAACAGCAATTTATAAAATAGACCCCTGTTAAAAAAAAACAAATCTAAAAAATAAAGTGCAGTACCGTGTCTACACACCTGGTGGCGCTAGAGGCGCACCAAACCACCACCAGTCGACTAGCCATACATCAATTACTATATAAACCAAGTTTCGTACAGATAAAACACACCGTTGCAGATATATGGACAGTTAAGATTCGGCCAATCAGATGCCCTTTATGCAAATGAGGGTGGTTACTAATGAGGGTGAAAGTCGTTTTTACCTCCCTACCTATATGCCATTTTAACCCTAACCTAACCATAGCCTCAAACTAACCCTAAACCCAAACTAACCATTAGTCCAAAGACTACTTTCAATATTTAACACAAAACAATAAAAAAATATGAACAAACAGTCGATCAAACTCATCTATCCATCTATCCATCTATCCATCTATCCATCTATCTATCCATCCATCCATCCATCACTCCATCACTCCATCACTCCATCCATCCATGTATAACACAGGCCTAAAAACATTCACTTTTTCAAACAAAAACTTTTTTTTTTTTAACAAAAAGTTGTTTAAACTCATGTATCTATATATTCATCTATTCATCTATCTATCTATTTATCTATCTATCCATCCATCCATCCATCCATCCATCCATCCATCACTCCATCCATCCATGTATAACACAGGCCTAAAAACATTCACTTTTTCAAACAAAAACATATTTTTTTTAACAAAAAGTGGTTTAAACTCATGTATCTATATATTCATCTATTCATCTATCTATCCATCCATCCATCCATCCATCCATCACTCCATCACTCCATCCATCAATGTAACACAGGCCTAAAAAACATTCACTTTTTCAAACAAAAACATTTTTTTTAACAAAAACATTTTTTTTAACAAAAAGTTGTTTCAACTCATGTACCTATCTATCCATCCATCCATCCATCCATCCATCCATCCATCCATCCATCCATCCATCCATCCATCCATCCATCACTCCATCCATCAATCTATCTATAGAAATAGACACTTACCTGTCAGCATTGGTGCTGTTTCAGCACTCGTGCTGATATGCACGGCAAATGCAACCATTTTGCATTGACAGGTGAACAGCTGGGGGAAAACTCAAGTTCAGTTTGCGTCAGGGCGTCTGCATGGATGCAGGGTCAAAGGCCAAAGGCCTGGCACGCTACCTCACCTAACCAGCTAAACCTACCCACCACCTGCACAAAAAAAACAGAAAACAAAACCAAAAAACACTGACCACTGGCGGGACCTACACAGACCCTACCCAAAATATACCAGGATAGACCACCCCTATATAAAATAACCCTAGATACAACAGCAATTTATAAAATAGACCCCTGTTAAAAAAAAACAAATCTAAAAAATAAAGTGCAGTACCGTGTCTACACACCTGGTGGCGCTAGAGGCGCACCAAACCACCACCAGTCGACTAGCCATACATCAATTACTATATAAACCAAGTTTCGTACAGATAAAACACACCGTTGCAGATATATGGACAGTTAAGATTCGGCCAATCAGATGCCCTTTATGCAAATGAGGGTGGTTACTAATGAGGGTGAAAGTCGTTTTTACCTCCCTACCTATATGCCATTTTAACCCTAACCTAACCATAGCCTAACCTAACCATAGCCCCAAACTAACCCTAAACCCAAACTAACCATTAGTCCAAAGACTACTTTCAATATTTAACACAAAACAATAAAAAAATATGAACAAACAGTCGATCAAACTCATCTATCCATCTATCCATCTATCCATCTATCCATCTATCTATCCATCCATCCATCCATCCATCCATCACTCCATCACTCCATCCATCCATGTATAACACAGGCCTAAAAACATTCACTTTTTCAAACAAAAACTTTTTTTTTTTTAACAAAAAGTTGTTTAAACTCATGTATCTATATATTCATCTATTCATCTATCTATCTATTTATCTATCTATCCATCCATCCATCCATCCATCCATCACTCCATCCATCCATGTATAACACAGGCCTAAAAACATTCACTTTTTCAAACAAAAACATATTTTTTTTAACAAAAAGTGGTTTAAACTCATGTATCTATATATTCATCTATTCATCTATCTATCCATCCATCCATCCATCCATCCATCACTCCATCACTCCATCCATCAATGTAACACAGGCCTAAAAAACATTCACTTTTTCAAACAAAAACATTTTTTTTAACAAAAACATTTTTTTTAACAAAAAGTTGTTTCAACTCATGTACCTATCTATCCATCCATCCATCCATCCATCCATCCATCCATCCATCCATCCATCCATCATCATCCATCCATCCATCAATCTATCTATAGAAATAGACACTTACCTGTCAGCATTGGTGCTGTTTCAGCACTCGTGCTGATATGCACGGCAAATGCAACCATTTTGCATTGACAGGTGAACAGCTGGGGGAAAACTCAAGTTCAGTTTGCGTCAGGGCGTCTGCATGGATGCAGGGTCAAAGGCCAAAGGCCTGGCACGCTACCTCACCTAACCAGCTAAACCTACCCACCACCTGCACAAAAAAACAGAAAACAAAACCAAAAAACACTGACCACTGGCGGGACCTACACAGACCCTACCCAAAATATACCAGGATAGACCACCCCTATATAAAATAACCCTAGATACAACAGCAATTTATAAAATAGACCCCTGTTAAAAAAAAACAAATCTAAAAAATAAAGTGCAGTACCGTGTCTACACACCTGGTGGCGCTAGAGGCGCACCAAACCACCACCAGTCGACTAGCCATACATCAATTACTATATAAACCAAGTTTCGTACAGATAAAACACACCGTTGCAGATATATGGACAGTTAAGATTCGGCCAATCAGATGCCCTTTATGCAAATGAGGGTGGTTACTAATGAGGGTGAAAGTCGTTTTTACCTCCCTACCTATATGCCATTTTAACCCTAACCTAACCATAGCCTCAAACTAACCCTAAACCCAAACTAACCATTAGTCCAAAGACTACTTTCAATATTTAACACAAAACAATAAAAAAATATGAACAAACAGTCGATCAAACTCATCTATCCATCTATCCATCTATCCATCTATCCATCTATCTATCCATCCATCCATCCATCACTCCATCACTCCATCACTCCATCCATCCATGTATAACACAGGCCTAAAAACATTCACTTTTTCAAACAAAAACTTTTTTTTTTTTAACAAAAAGTTGTTTAAACTCATGTATCTATATATTCATCTATTCATCTATCTATCTATTTATCTATCTATCCATCCATCCATCCATCCATCCATCCATCACTCCATCCATCCATGTATAACACAGGCCTAAAAACATTCACTTTTTCAAACAAAAACATATTTTTTTTAACAAAAAGTGGTTTAAACTCATGTATCTATATATTCATCTATTCATCTATCTATCCATCCATCCATCCATCCATCCATCACTCCATCACTCCATCCATCAATGTAACACAGGCCTAAAAAACATTCACTTTTTCAAACAAAAACATTTTTTTTAACAAAAACATTTTTTTTAACAAAAAGTTGTTTCAACTCATGTACCATCATCATCATCCATCCATCCATCCATCCATCCATCCATCCATCCATCCATCCATCCATCCATCCATCCATCACTCCATCCATCAATCTATCTATAGAAATAGACACTTACCTGTCAGCATTGGTGCTGTTTCAGCACTCGTGCTGATATGCACGGCAAATGCAACCATTTTGCATTGACAGGTGAACAGCTGGGGGAAAACTCAAGTTCAGTTTGCGTCAGGGCGTCTGCATGGATGCAGGGTCAAAGGCCAAAGGCCTGGCACGCTACCTCACCTAACCAGCTAAACCTACCCACCACCTGCACAAAAAAAACAGAAAACAAAACCAAAAAACACTGACCACTGGCGGGACCTACACAGACCCTACCCAAAATATACCAGGATAGACCACCCCTATATAAAATAACCCTAGATACAACAGCAATTTATAAAATAGACCCCTGTTAAAAAAAAACAAATCTAAAAAATAAAGTGCAGTACCGTGTCTACACACCTGGTGGCGCTAGAGGCGCACCAAACCACCACCAGTCGACTAGCCATACATCAATTACTATATAAACCAAGTTTCGTACAGATAAAACACACCGTTGCAGATATATGGACAGTTAAGATTCGGCCAATCAGATGCCCTTTATGCAAATGAGGGTGGTTACTAATGAGGGTGAAAGTCGTTTTTACCTCCCTACCTAACCCTAACCCTAACCCTAACCCTAACCATTTTAACCCTAACCTAACCATAGCCTCAAACTAACCCTAAACCCAAACTAACCATTAGTCCAAAGACTACTTTCAATATTTAACACAAAACAATAAAAAAATATGAACAAACAGTCGATCAAACTCATCTATCCATCTATCCATCTATCCATCTATCCATCTATCTATCCATCCATCCATCCATCACTCCATCACTCCATCACTCCATCCATCCATGTATAACACAGGCCTAAAAACATTCACTTTTTCAAACAAAAACTTTTTTTTTTTTTACAAAAAGTTGTTTAAACTCATGTATCTATATATTCATCTATTCATCTATCTATCTATTTATCTATCTATCCATCCATCCATCCATCCATCCATCACTCCATCCATCCATGTATAACACAGGCCTAAAAACATTCACTTTTTCAAACAAAAACATATTTTTTTTAACAAAAAGTGGTTTAAACTCATGTATCTATATATTCATCTATTCATCTATCTATCCATCCATCCATCCATCCATCCATCACTCCATCACTCCATCCATCAATGTAACACAGGCCTAAAAAACATTCACTTTTTCAAACAAAAACATTTTTTTTAACAAAAACATTTTTTTTAACAAAAAGTTGTTTCAACTCATGTACCTATCTATCCATCCATCCATCCATCCATCCATCCATCCATCCATCCATCCATCCATCCATCCATCCATCCATCCATCACTCCATCCATCAATCTATCTATAGAAATAGACACTTACCTGTCAGCATTGGTGCTGTTTCAGCACTCGTGCTGATATGCACGGCAAATGCAACCATTTTGCATTGACAGGTGAACAGCTGGGGGAAAACTCAAGTTCAGTTTGCGTCAGGGCGTCTGCATGGATGCAGGGTCAAAGGCCAAAGGCCTGGCACGCTACCTCACCTAACCAGCTAAACCTACCCACCACCTGCACAAAAAAACAGAAAACAAAACCAAAAAACACTGACCACTGGCGGGACCTACACAGACCCTACCCAAAATATACCAGGATAGACCACCCCTATATAAAATAACCCTAGATACAACAGCAATTTATAAAATAGACCCCTGTTAAAAAAAAACAAATCTAAAAAATAAAGTGCAGTACCGTGTCTACACACCTGGTGGCGCTAGAGGCGCACCAAACCACCACCAGTCGACTAGCCATACATCAATTACTATATAAACCAAGTTTCGTACAGATAAAACACACCGTTGCAGATATATGGACAGTTAAGATTCGGCCAATCAGATGCCCTTTATGCAAATGAGGGTGGTTACTAATGAGGGTGAAAGTCGTTTTTACCTCCCTACCTATATGCCATTTTAACCCTAACCTAACCATAGCCTCAAACTAACCCTAAACCCAAACTAACCATTAGTCCAAAGACTACTTTCAATATTTAACACAAAACAATAAAAAAATATGAACAAACAGTCGATCAAACTCATCTATCCATCTATCCATCTATCCATCTATCCATCTATCTATCCATCCATCCATCCATCACTCCATCACTCCATCACTCCATCCATCCATGTATAACACAGGCCTAAAAACATTCACTTTTTCAAACAAAAACTTTTTTTTTTTTAACAAAAAGTTGTTTAAACTCATGTATCTATATATTCATCTATTCATCTATCTATCTATTTATCTATCTATCCATCCATCCATCCATCCATCCATCACTCCATCCATCCATGTATAACACAGGCCTAAAAACATTCACTTTTTCAAACAAAAACATATTTTTTTTAACAAAAAGTGGTTTAAACTCATGTATCTATATATTCATCTATTCATCTATCTATCCATCCATCCATCCATCCATCCATCACTCCATCACTCCATCCATCAATGTAACACAGGCCTAAAAAACATTCACTTTTTCAAACAAAAACATTTTTTTTAACAAAAAAATTTTTTTTAACAAAAAGTTGTTTCAACTCATGTACCTATCTATCCATCCATCCATCCATCCATCCATCCATCCATCCATCCATCCATCCATCCATCCATCCATCCATCCATCACTCCATCCATCAATCTATCTATAGAAATAGACACTTACCTGTCAGCATTGGTGCTGTTTCAGCACTCGTGCTGATATGCACGGCAAATGCAACCATTTTGCATTGACAGGTGAACAGCTGGGGGGAAAACTCAAGTTCAGTTTGCGTCAGGGCGTCTGCATGGATGCAGGGTCAAAGGCCAAAGGCCTGGCACGCTACCTCACCTAACCAGCTAAACCTACCCACCACCTGCACAAAAAAACAGAAAACAAAACCAAAAAACACTGACCACTGGCGGGACCTACACAGACCCTACCCAAAATATACCAGGATAGACCACCCCTATATAAAATAACCCTAGATACAACAGCAATTTATAAAATAGACCCCTGTTAAAAAAAAACAAATCTAAAAAATAAAGTGCAGTACCGTGTCTACACACCTGGTGGCGCTAGAGGCGCACCAAACCACCACCAGTCGACTAGCCATACATCAATTACTATATAAACCAAGTTTCGTACAGATAAAACACACCGTTGCAGATATATGGACAGTTAAGATTCGGCCAATCAGATGCCCTTTATGCAAATGAGGGTGGTTACTAATGAGGGTGAAAGTCGTTTTTACCTCCCTACCTATATGCCATTTTAACCCTAACCTAACCATAGCCTCAAACTAACCCTAAACCCAAACTAACCATTAGTCCAAAGACTACTTTCAATATTTAACACAAAACAATAAAAAAATATGAACAAACAGTCGATCAAACTCATCTATCCATCTATCCATCTATCCATCTATCCATCTATCTATCCATCCATCCATCCATCACTCCATCACTCCATCACTCCATCCATCCATGTATAACACAGGCCTAAAAACATTCACTTTTTCAAACAAAAACTTTTTTTTTTTTAACAAAAAGTTGTTTAAACTCATGTATCTATATATTCATCTATTCATCTATCTATCTATTTATCTATCTATCCATCCATCCATCCATCCATCCATCACTCCATCCATCCATGTATAACACAGGCCTAAAAACATTCACTTTTTCAAACAAAAACATATTTTTTTTAACAAAAAGTGGTTTAAACTCATGTATCTATATATTCATCTATTCATCTATCTATCCATCCATCCATCCATCCATCCATCACTCCATCACTCCATCCATCAATGTAACACAGGCCTAAAAAACATTCACTTTTTCAAACAAAAACATTTTTTTTAACAAAAACATTTTTTTTAACAAAAAGTTGTTTCAACTCATGTACCTATCTATCCATCCATCCATCCATCCATCCATCCATCCATCCATCCATCCATCCATCCATCCATCCATCCATCATCTCCATCCATCAATCTATCTATAGAAATAGACACTTACCTGTCAGCATTGGTGCTGTTTCAGCACTCGTGCTGATATGCACGGCAAATGCAACCATTTTGCATTGACAGGTGAACAGCTGGGGGAAAACTCAAGTTCAGTTTGCGTCAGGGCGTCTGCATGGATGCAGGGTCAAAGGCCAAAGGCCTGGCACGCTACCTCACCTAACCAGCTAAACCTACCCACCACCTGCACAAAAAAACAGAAAACAAAACCAAAAAACACTGACCACTGGCGGGACCTACACAGACCCTACCCAAAATATACCAGGATAGACCACCCCTATATAAAATAACCCTAGATACAACAGCAATTTATAAAATAGACCCCTGTTAAAAAAAAACAAATCTAAAAAATAAAGTGCAGTACCGTGTCTACACACCTGGTGGCGCTAGAGGCGCACCAAACCACCACCAGTCGACTAGCCATACATCAATTACTATATAAACCAAGTTTCGTACAGATAAAACACACCGTTGCAGATATATGGACAGTTAAGATTCGGCCAATCAGATGCCCTTTATGCAAATGAGGGTGGTTACTAATGAGGGTGAAAGTCGTTTTTACCTCCCTACCTATATGCCATTTTAACCCTAACCTAACCATAGCCTCAAACTAACCCTAAACCCAAACTAACCATTAGTCCAAAGACTACTTTCAATATTTAACACAAAACAATAAAAAAATATGAACAAACAGTCGATCAAACTCATCTATCCATCTATCCATCTATCCATCTATCCATCTATCTATCCATCCATCCATCCATCACTCCATCACTCCATCACTCCATCCATCCATGTATAACACAGGCCTAAAAACATTCACTTTTTCAAACAAAAACTTTTTTTTTTTTAACAAAAAGTTGTTTAAACTCATGTATCTATATATTCATCTATTCATCTATCTATCTATTTATCTATCTATCCATCCATCCATCCATCCATCCATCACTCCATCCATCCATGTATAACACAGGCCTAAAAACATTCACTTTTTCAAACAAAAACATATTTTTTTTAACAAAAAGTGGTTTAAACTCATGTATCTATATATTCATCTATTCATCTATCTATCCATCCATCCATCCATCCATCCATCACTCCATCACTCCATCCATCAATGTAACACAGGCCTAAAAAACATTCACTTTTTCAAACAAAAACATTTTTTTTAACAAAAACATTTTTTTTAACAAAAAGTTGTTTCAACTCATGTACCTATCTATCCATCCATCCATCCATCCATCCATCCATCCATCCATCCATCCATCCATCCATCCATCCATCCATCCATCATCATCCATCCATCATATCTATCTATAGAAATAGACACTTACCTGTCAGCATTGGTGCTGTTTCAGCACTCGTGCTGATATGCACGGCAAATGCAACCATTTTGCATTGACAGGTGAACAGCTGGGGGAAAACTCAAGTTCAGTTTGCGTCAGGGCGTCTGCATGGATGCAGGGTCAAAGGCCAAAGGCCTGGCACGCTACCTCACCTAACCAGCTAAACCTACCCACCACCTGCACAAAAAAACAGAAAACAAAACCAAAAAACACTGACCACTGGCGGGACCTACACAGACCCTACCCAAAATATACCAGGATAGACCACCCCTATATAAAATAACCCTAGATACAACAGCAATTTATAAAATAGACCCCTGTTAAAAAAAAACAAATCTAAAAAATAAAGTGCAGTACCGTGTCTACACACCTGGTGGCGCTAGAGGCGCACCAAACCACCACCAGTCGACTAGCCATACATCAATTACTATATAAACCAAGTTTCGTACAGATAAAACACACCGTTGCAGATATATGGACAGTTAAGATTCGGCCAATCAGATGCCCTTTATGCAAATGAGGGTGGTTACTAATGAGGGTGAAAGTCGTTTTTACCTCCCTACCTATATGCCATTTTAACCCTAACCTAACCATAGCCTACCAAATAGCCCCAAACTAACCCTAAACCCAAACTAACCATTAGTCCAAAGACTACTTTCAATATTTAACACAAAACAATAAAAAAATATGAACAAACAGTCGATCAAACTCATCTATCCATCTATCCATCTATCCATCTATCCATCTATCTATCCATCCATCCATCCATCACTCCATCACTCCATCACTCCATCCATCCATGTATAACACAGGCCTAAAAACATTCACTTTTTCAAACAAAAACTTTTTTTTTTTTAACAAAAAGTTGTTTAAACTCATGTATCTATATATTCATCTATTCATCTATCTATCTATTTATCTATCTATCCATCCATCCATCCATCCATCCATCACTCCATCCATCCATGTATAACACAGGCCTAAAAACATTCACTTTTTCAAACAAAAACATATTTTTTTTAACAAAAAGTGGTTTAAACTCATGTATCTATATATTCATCTATTCATCTATCTATCCATCCATCCATCCATCCATCCATCACTCCATCACTCCATCCATCAATGTAACACAGGCCTAAAAAACATTCACTTTTTCAAACAAAAACATTTTTTTTAACAAAAACATTTTTTTTAACAAAAAGTTGTTTCAACTCATGTACCTATCATCCATCCATCCATCCATCCATCCATCCATCCATCCATCCATCCATCCATCCATCCATCCATCCATCCTCCATCCATCAATCTATCTATAGAAATAGACACTTACCTGTCAGCATTGGTGCTGTTTCAGCACTCGTGCTGATATGCACGGCAAATGCAACCATTTTGCATTGACAGGTGAACAGCTGGGGGAAAACTCAAGTTCAGTTTGCGTCAGGGCGTCTGCATGGATGCAGGGTCAAAGGCCAAAGGCCTGGCACGCTACCTCACCTAACCAGCTAAACCTACCCACCACCTGCACAAAAAAACAGAAAACAAAACCAAAAAACACTGACCACTGGCGGGACCTACACAGACCCTACCCAAAATATACCAGGATAGACCACCCCTATATAAAATAACCCTAGATACAACAGCAATTTATAAAATAGACCCCTGTTAAAAAAAAACAAATCTAAAAAATAAAGTGCAGTACCGTGTCTACACACCTGGTGGCGCTAGAGGCGCACCAAACCACCACCAGTCGACTAGCCATACATCAATTACTATATAAACCAAGTTTCGTACAGATAAAACACACCGTTGCAGATATATGGACAGTTAAGATTCGGCCAATCAGATGCCCTTTATGCAAATGAGGGTGGTTACTAATGAGGGTGAAAGTCGTTTTTACCTCCCTACCTATATGCCATTTTAACCCTAACCTAACCATAGCCTCAAACTAACCCTAAACCCAAACTAACCATTAGTCCAAAGACTACTTTCAATATTTAACACAAAACAATAAAAAAATATGAACAAACAGTCGATCAAACTCATCTATCCATCTATCCATCTATCCATCTATCCATCTATCTATCCATCCATCCATCCATCACTCCATCACTCCATCACTCCATCCATCCATGTATAACACAGGCCTAAAAACATTCACTTTTTCAAACAAAAACTTTTTTTTTTTTAACAAAAAGTTGTTTAAACTCATGTATCTATATATTCATCTATTCATCTATCTATCTATTTATCTATCTATCCATCCATCCATCCATCCATCCATCACTCCATCCATCCATGTATAACACAGGCCTAAAAACATTCACTTTTTCAAACAAAAACATATTTTTTTTAACAAAAAGTGGTTTAAACTCATGTATCTATATATTCATCTATTCATCTATCTATCCATCCATCCATCCATCCATCCATCACTCCATCACTCCATCCATCAATGTAACACAGGCCTAAAAAACATTCACTTTTTCAAACAAAAACATTTTTTTTAACAAAAACATTTTTTTTAACAAAAAGTTGTTTCAACTCATGTACCTATCTATCCATCCATCCATCCATCCATCCATCCATCCATCCATCCATCCATCCATCCATCCATCCATCCATCCATCACTCCATCCATCAATCTATCTATAGAAATAGACACTTACCTGTCAGCATTGGTGCTGTTTCAGCACTCGTGCTGATATGCACGGCAAATGCAACCATTTTGCATTGACAGGTGAACAGCTGGGGGAAAACTCAAGTTCAGTTTGCGTCAGGGCGTCTGCATGGATGCAGGGTCAAAGGCCAAAGGCCTGGCACGCTACCTCACCTAACCAGCTAAACCTACCCACCACCTGCACAAAAAAACAGAAAACAAAACCAAAAAACACTGACCACTGGCGGGACCTACACAGACCCTACCCAAAATATACCAGGATAGACCACCCCTATATAAAATAACCCTAGATACAACAGCAATTTATAAAATAGACCCCTGTTAAAAAAAAACAAATCTAAAAAATAAAGTGCAGTACCGTGTCTACACACCTGGTGGCGCTAGAGGCGCACCAAACCACCACCAGTCGACTAGCCATACATCAATTACTATATAAACCAAGTTTCGTACAGATAAAACACACCGTTGCAGATATATGGACAGTTAAGATTCGGCCAATCAGATGCCCTTTATGCAAATGAGGGTGGTTACTAATGAGGGTGAAAGTCGTTTTTACCTCCCTACCTATATGCCATTTTAACCCTAACCTAACCATAGCCTAACCTAACCATAGCCCCAAACTAACCCTAAACCCAAACTAACCATTAGTCCAAAGACTACTTTCAATATTTAACACAAAACAATAAAAAAATATGAACAAACAGTCGATCAAACTCATCTATCCATCTATCCATCTATCCATCTATCCATCTATCTATCCATCCATCCATCCATCCATCCATCACTCCATCACTCCATCCATCCATGTATAACACAGGCCTAAAAACATTCACTTTTTCAAACAAAAACTTTTTTTTTTTTAACAAAAAGTTGTTTAAACTCATGTATCTATATATTCATCTATTCATCTATCTATCTATTTATCTATCTATCCATCCATCCATCCATCCATCCATCACTCCATCCATCCATGTATAACACAGGCCTAAAAACATTCACTTTTTCAAACAAAAACATATTTTTTTTAACAAAAAGTGGTTTAAACTCATGTATCTATATATTCATCTATTCATCTATCTATCCATCCATCCATCCATCCATCCATCACTCCATCACTCCATCCATCAATGTAACACAGGCCTAAAAAACATTCACTTTTTCAAACAAAAACATTTTTTTTAACAAAAACATTTTTTTTAACAAAAAGTTGTTTCAACTCATGTACCTATCTATCCATCCATCCATCCATCCATCCATCCATCCATCCATCCATCCATCCATCCATCACTCCATCCATCAATCTATCTATAGAAATAGACACTTACCTGTCAGCATTGGTGCTGTTTCAGCACTCGTGCTGATATGCACGGCAAATGCAACCATTTTGCATTGACAGGTGAACAGCTGGGGGAAAACTCAAGTTCAGTTTGCGTCAGGGCGTCTGCATGGATGCAGGGTCAAAGGCCAAAGGCCTGGCACGCTACCTCACCTAACCAGCTAAACCTACCCACCACCTGCACAAAAAAACAGAAAACAAAACCAAAAAACACTGACCACTGGCGGGACCTACACAGACCCTACCCAAAATATACCAGGATAGACCACCCCTATATAAAATAACCCTAGATACAACAGCAATTTATAAAATAGACCCCTGTTAAAAAAAAACAAATCTAAAAAATAAAGTGCAGTACCGTGTCTACACACCTGGTGGCGCTAGAGGCGCACCAAACCACCACCAGTCGACTAGCCATACATCAATTACTATATAAACCAAGTTTCGTACAGATAAAACACACCGTTGCAGATATATGGACAGTTAAGATTCGGCCAATCAGATGCCCTTTATGCAAATGAGGGTGGTTACTAATGAGGGTGAAAGTCGTTTTTACCTCCCTACCTATATGCCATTTTAACCCTAACCTAACCATAGCCTCAAACTAACCCTAAACCCAAACTAACCATTAGTCCAAAGACTACTTTCAATATTTAACACAAAACAATAAAAAAATATGAACAAACAGTCGATCAAACTCATCTATCCATCTATCCATCTATCCATCTATCCATCTATCTATCCATCCATCCATCCATCACTCCATCACTCCATCACTCCATCCATCCATGTATAACACAGGCCTAAAAACATTCACTTTTTCAAACAAAAACTTTTTTTTTTTTAACAAAAAGTTGTTTAAACTCATGTATCTATATATTCATCTATTCATCTATCTATCTATTTATCTATCTATCCATCCATCCATCCATCCATCCATCCATCCATCACTCCATCCATCCATGTATAACACAGGCCTAAAAACATTCACTTTTTCAAACAAAAACATATTTTTTTTAACAAAAAGTGGTTTAAACTCATGTATCTATATATTCATCTATTCATCTATCTATCCATCCATCCATCCATCCATCCATCACTCCATCACTCCATCCATCAATGTAACACAGGCCTAAAAAACATTCACTTTTTCAAACAAAAACATTTTTTTTAACAAAAACATTTTTTTTAACAAAAAGTTGTTTCAACTCATGTACCTATCTATCCATCCATCCATCCATCCATCCATCCATCCATCCATCCATCCATCCATCCATCCATCCATCCATCACTCCATCCATCAATCTATCTATAGAAATAGACACTTACCTGTCAGCATTGGTGCTGTTTCAGCACTCGTGCTGATATGCACGGCAAATGCAACCATTTTGCATTGACAGGTGAACAGCTGGGGGAAAACTCAAGTTCAGTTTGCGTCAGGGCGTCTGCATGGATGCAGGGTCAAAGGCCAAAGGCCTGGCACGCTACCTCACCTAACCAGCTAAACCTACCCACCACCTGCACAAAAAAAACAGAAAACAAAACCAAAAAACACTGACCACTGGCGGGACCTACACAGACCCTACCCAAAATATACCAGGATAGACCACCCCTATATAAAATAACCCTAGATACAACAGCAATTTATAAAATAGACCCCTGTTAAAAAAAAACAAATCTAAAAAATAAAGTGCAGTACCGTGTCTACACACCTGGTGGCGCTAGAGGCGCACCAAACCACCACCAGTCGACTAGCCATACATCAATTACTATATAAACCAAGTTTCGTACAGATAAAACACACCGTTGCAGATATATGGACAGTTAAGATTCGGCCAATCAGATGCCCTTTATGCAAATGAGGGTGGTTACTAATGAGGGTGAAAGTCGTTTTTACCTCCCTACCTATATGCCATTTTAACCCTAACCTAACCATAGCCTAACCTAACCATAGCCCCAAACTAACCCTAAACCCAAACTAACCATTAGTCCAAAGACTACTTTCAATATTTAACACAAAACAATAAAAAAATATGAACAAACAGTCGATCAAACTCATCTATCCATCTATCCATCTATCCATCTATCCATCTATCTATCCATCCATCCATCCATCCATCCATCACTCCATCACTCCATCCATCCATGTATAACACAGGCCTAAAAACATTCACTTTTTCAAACAAAAACTTTTTTTTTTTTAACAAAAAGTTGTTTAAACTCATGTATCTATATATTCATCTATTCATCTATCTATCTATTTATCTATCTATCCATCCATCCATCCATCCATCCATCACTCCATCCATCCATGTATAACACAGGCCTAAAAACATTCACTTTTTCAAACAAAAACATATTTTTTTTAACAAAAAGTGGTTTAAACTCATGTATCTATATATTCATCTATTCATCTATCTATCCATCCATCCATCCATCCATCCATCACTCCATCACTCCATCCATCAATGTAACACAGGCCTAAAAAACATTCACTTTTTCAAACAAAAACATTTTTTTTAACAAAAACATTTTTTTTAACAAAAAGTTGTTTCAACTCATGTACCTATCTATCCATCCATCCATCCATCCATCCATCCATCCATCCATCCATCCATCCATCACTCCATCCATCAATCTATCTATAGAAATAGACACTTACCTGTCAGCATTGGTGCTGTTTCAGCACTCGTGCTGATATGCACGGCAAATGCAACCATTTTGCATTGACAGGTGAACAGCTGGGGGAAAACTCAAGTTCAGTTTGCGTCAGGGCGTCTGCATGGATGCAGGGTCAAAGGCCAAAGGCCTGGCACGCTACCTCACCTAACCAGCTAAACCTACCCACCACCTGCACAAAAAAACAGAAAACAAAACCAAAAAACACTGACCACTGGCGGGACCTACACAGACCCTACCCAAAATATACCAGGATAGACCACCCCTATATAAAATAACCCTAGATACAACAGCAATTTATAAAATAGACCCCTGTTAAAAAAAAACAAATCTAAAAAATAAAGTGCAGTACCGTGTCTACACACCTGGTGGCGCTAGAGGCGCACCAAACCACCACCAGTCGACTAGCCATACATCAATTACTATATAAACCAAGTTTCGTACAGATAAAACACACCGTTGCAGATATATGGACAGTTAAGATTCGGCCAATCAGATGCCCTTTATGCAAATGAGGGTGGTTACTAATGAGGGTGAAAGTCGTTTTTACCTCCCTACCTATATGCCATTTTAACCCTAACCTAACCATAGCCTCAAACTAACCCTAAACCCAAACTAACCATTAGTCCAAAGACTACTTTCAATATTTAACACAAAACAATAAAAAAATATGAACAAACAGTCGATCAAACTCATCTATCCATCTATCCATCTATCCATCTATCCATCTATCTATCCATCCATCCATCCATCACTCCATCACTCCATCACTCCATCCATCCATGTATAACACAGGCCTAAAAACATTCACTTTTTCAAACAAAAACTTTTTTTTTTTTAACAAAAAGTTGTTTAAACTCATGTATCTATATATTCATCTATTCATCTATCTATCTATTTATCTATCTATCCATCCATCCATCCATCCATCCATCCATCACTCCATCCATCCATGTATAACACAGGCCTAAAAACATTCACTTTTTCAAACAAAAACATATTTTTTTTAACAAAAAGTGGTTTAAACTCATGTATCTATATATTCATCTATTCATCTATCTATCCATCCATCCATCCATCCATCCATCACTCCATCACTCCATCCATCAATGTAACACAGGCCTAAAAAACATTCACTTTTTCAAACAAAAACATTTTTTTTAACAAAAACATTTTTTTTAACAAAAAGTTGTTTCAACTCATGTACCTATCTATCCATCCATCCATCCATCCATCCATCCATCCATCCATCCATCCATCCATCCATCCATCCATCCATCACTCCATCCATCAATCTATCTATAGAAATAGACACTTACCTGTCAGCATTGGTGCTGTTTCAGCACTCGTGCTGATATGCACGGCAAATGCAACCATTTTGCATTGACAGGTGAACAGCTGGGGGAAAACTCAAGTTCAGTTTGCGTCAGGGCGTCTGCATGGATGCAGGGTCAAAGGCCAAAGGCCTGGCACGCTACCTCACCTAACCAGCTAAACCTACCCACCACCTGCACAAAAAAAACAGAAAACAAAACCAAAAAACACTGACCACTGGCGGGACCTACACAGACCCTACCCAAAATATACCAGGATAGACCACCCCTATATAAAATAACCCTAGATACAACAGCAATTTATAAAATAGACCCCTGTTAAAAAAAAACAAATCTAAAAAATAAAGTGCAGTACCGTGTCTACACACCTGGTGGCGCTAGAGGCGCACCAAACCACCACCAGTCGACTAGCCATACATCAATTACTATATAAACCAAGTTTCGTACAGATAAAACACACCGTTGCAGATATATGGACAGTTAAGATTCGGCCAATCAGATGCCCTTTATGCAAATGAGGGTGGTTACTAATGAGGGTGAAAGTCGTTTTTACCTCCCTACCTAACCCTAACCCTAACCCTAACCCTAACCATTTTAACCCTAACCTAACCATAGCCTCAAACTAACCCTAAACCCAAACTAACCATTAGTCCAAAGACTACTTTCAATATTTAACACAAAACAATAAAAAAATATGAACAAACAGTCGATCAAACTCATCTATCCATCTATCCATCTATCCATCTATCCATCTATCTATCCATCCATCCATCCATCACTCCATCACTCCATCACTCCATCCATCCATGTATAACACAGGCCTAAAAACATTCACTTTTTCAAACAAAAACTTTTTTTTTTTTTACAAAAAGTTGTTTAAACTCATGTATCTATATATTCATCTATTCATCTATCTATCTATTTATCTATCTATCCATCCATCCATCCATCCATCCATCACTCCATCCATCCATGTATAACACAGGCCTAAAAACATTCACTTTTTCAAACAAAAACATATTTTTTTTAACAAAAAGTGGTTTAAACTCATGTATCTATATATTCATCTATTCATCTATCTATCCATCCATCCATCCATCCATCCATCACTCCATCACTCCATCCATCAATGTAACACAGGCCTAAAAAACATTCACTTTTTCAAACAAAAACATTTTTTTTAACAAAAACATTTTTTTTAACAAAAAGTTGTTTCAACTCATGTACCTATCTATCCATCCATCCATCCATCCATCCATCCATCCATCCATCCATCCATCCATCCATCCATCCATCCATCCATCACTCCATCCATCAATCTATCTATAGAAATAGACACTTACCTGTCAGCATTGGTGCTGTTTCAGCACTCGTGCTGATATGCACGGCAAATGCAACCATTTTGCATTGACAGGTGAACAGCTGGGGGAAAACTCAAGTTCAGTTTGCGTCAGGGCGTCTGCATGGATGCAGGGTCAAAGGCCAAAGGCCTGGCACGCTACCTCACCTAACCAGCTAAACCTACCCACCACCTGCACAAAAAAACAGAAAACAAAACCAAAAAACACTGACCACTGGCGGGACCTACACAGACCCTACCCAAAATATACCAGGATAGACCACCCCTATATAAAATAACCCTAGATACAACAGCAATTTATAAAATAGACCCCTGTTAAAAAAAAACAAATCTAAAAAATAAAGTGCAGTACCGTGTCTACACACCTGGTGGCGCTAGAGGCGCACCAAACCACCACCAGTCGACTAGCCATACATCAATTACTATATAAACCAAGTTTCGTACAGATAAAACACACCGTTGCAGATATATGGACAGTTAAGATTCGGCCAATCAGATGCCCTTTATGCAAATGAGGGTGGTTACTAATGAGGGTGAAAGTCGTTTTTACCTCCCTACCTATATGCCATTTTAACCCTAACCTAACCATAGCCTCAAACTAACCCTAAACCCAAACTAACCATTAGTCCAAAGACTACTTTCAATATTTAACACAAAACAATAAAAAAATATGAACAAACAGTCGATCAAACTCATCTATCCATCTATCCATCTATCCATCTATCCATCTATCTATCCATCCATCCATCCATCACTCCATCACTCCATCACTCCATCCATCCATGTATAACACAGGCCTAAAAACATTCACTTTTTCAAACAAAAACTTTTTTTTTTTTAACAAAAAGTTGTTTAAACTCATGTATCTATATATTCATCTATTCATCTATCTATCTATTTATCTATCTATCCATCCATCCATCCATCCATCCATCACTCCATCCATCCATGTATAACACAGGCCTAAAAACATTCACTTTTTCAAACAAAAACATATTTTTTTTAACAAAAAGTGGTTTAAACTCATGTATCTATATATTCATCTATTCATCTATCTATCCATCCATCCATCCATCCATCCATCACTCCATCACTCCATCCATCAATGTAACACAGGCCTAAAAAACATTCACTTTTTCAAACAAAAACATTTTTTTTAACAAAAAAATTTTTTTTAACAAAAAGTTGTTTCAACTCATGTACCTATCTATCCATCCATCCATCCATCCATCCATCCATCCATCCATCCATCCATCCATCCATCCATCCATCCATCCATCACTCCATCCATCAATCTATCTATAGAAATAGACACTTACCTGTCAGCATTGGTGCTGTTTCAGCACTCGTGCTGATATGCACGGCAAATGCAACCATTTTGCATTGACAGGTGAACAGCTGGGGGAAAACTCAAGTTCAGTTTGCGTCAGGGCGTCTGCATGGATGCAGGGTCAAAGGCCAAAGGCCTGGCACGCTACCTCACCTAACCAGCTAAACCTACCCACCACCTGCACAAAAAAACAGAAAACAAAACCAAAAAACACTGACCACTGGCGGGACCTACACAGACCCTACCCAAAATATACCAGGATAGACCACCCCTATATAAAATAACCCTAGATACAACAGCAATTTATAAAATAGACCCCTGTTAAAAAAAAACAAATCTAAAAAATAAAGTGCAGTACCGTGTCTACACACCTGGTGGCGCTAGAGGCGCACCAAACCACCACCAGTCGACTAGCCATACATCAATTACTATATAAACCAAGTTTCGTACAGATAAAACACACCGTTGCAGATATATGGACAGTTAAGATTCGGCCAATCAGATGCCCTTTATGCAAATGAGGGTGGTTACTAATGAGGGTGAAAGTCGTTTTTACCTCCCTACCTATATGCCATTTTAACCCTAACCTAACCATAGCCTCAAACTAACCCTAAACCCAAACTAACCATTAGTCCAAAGACTACTTTCAATATTTAACACAAAACAATAAAAAAATATGAACAAACAGTCGATCAAACTCATCTATCCATCTATCCATCTATCCATCTATCCATCTATCTATCCATCCATCCATCCATCACTCCATCACTCCATCACTCCATCACTCCATCCATCCATGTATAACACAGGCCTAAAAACATTCACTTTTTCAAACAAAAACTTTTTTTTTTTTAACAAAAAGTTGTTTAAACTCATGTATCTATATATTCATCTATTCATCTATCTATCTATTTATCTATCTATCCATCCATCCATCCATCCATCCATCACTCCATCCATCCATGTATAACACAGGCCTAAAAACATTCACTTTTTCAAACAAAAACATATTTTTTTTAACAAAAAGTGGTTTAAACTCATGTATCTATATATTCATCTATTCATCTATCTATCCATCCATCCATCCATCCATCCATCACTCCATCACTCCATCCATCAATGTAACACAGGCCTAAAAAACATTCACTTTTTCAAACAAAAACATTTTTTTTAACAAAAACATTTTTTTTAACAAAAAGTTGTTTCAACTCATGTACCTATCTATCCATCCATCCATCCATCCATCCATCCATCCATCCATCCATCCATCCATCCATCCATCCATCCATCCATCACTCCATCCATCAATCTATCTATAGAAATAGACACTTACCTGTCAGCATTGGTGCTGTTTCAGCACTCGTGCTGATATGCACGGCAAATGCAACCATTTTGCATTGACAGGTGAACAGCTGGGGGAAAACTCAAGTTCAGTTTGCGTCAGGGCGTCTGCATGGATGCAGGGTCAAAGGCCAAAGGCCTGGCACGCTACCTCACCTAACCAGCTAAACCTACCCACCACCTGCACAAAAAAACAGAAAACAAAACCAAAAAACACTGACCACTGGCGGGACCTACACAGACCCTACCCAAAATATACCAGGATAGACCACCCCTATATAAAATAACCCTAGATACAACAGCAATTTATAAAATAGACCCCTGTTAAAAAAAAACAAATCTAAAAAATAAAGTGCAGTACCGTGTCTACACACCTGGTGGCGCTAGAGGCGCACCAAACCACCACCAGTCGACTAGCCATACATCAATTACTATATAAACCAAGTTTCGTACAGATAAAACACACCGTTGCAGATATATGGACAGTTAAGATTCGGCCAATCAGATGCCCTTTATGCAAATGAGGGTGGTTACTAATGAGGGTGAAAGTCGTTTTTACCTCCCTACCTATATGCCATTTTAACCCTAACCTAACCATAGCCCCAAACTAACCCTAAACCCAAACTAACCATTAGTCCAAAGACTACTTTCAATATTTAACACAAAACAATAAAAAAATATGAACAAACAGTCGATCAAACTCATCTATCCATCTATCCATCTATCCATCTATCCATCTATCTATCCATCCATCCATCCATCACTCCATCACTCCATCACTCCATCCATCCATGTATAACACAGGCCTAAAAACATTCACTTTTTCAAACAAAAACTTTTTTTTTTTTAACAAAAAGTTGTTTAAACTCATGTATCTATATATTCATCTATTCATCTATCTATCTATTTATCTATCTATCCATCCATCCATCCATCCATCCATCACTCCATCCATCCATGTATAACACAGGCCTAAAAACATTCACTTTTTCAAACAAAAACATATTTTTTTTAACAAAAAGTGGTTTAAACTCATGTATCTATATATTCATCTATTCATCTATCTATCCATCCATCCATCCATCCATCCATCACTCCATCACTCCATCCATCAATGTAACACAGGCCTAAAAAACATTCACTTTTTCAAACAAAAACATTTTTTTTAACAAAAACATTTTTTTTAACAAAAAGTTGTTTCAACTCATGTACCTATCTATCCATCCATCCATCCATCCATCCATCCATCCATCCATCCATCCATCCATCCATCCATCCATCCATCCATCCATCCATCCATCACTCCATCCATCAATCTATCTATAGAAATAGACACTTACCTGTCAGCATTGGTGCTGTTTCAGCACTCGTGCTGATATGCACGGCAAATGCAACCATTTTGCATTGACAGGTGAACAGCTGGGGGAAAACTCAAGTTCAGTTTGCGTCAGGGCGTCTGCATGGATGCAGGGTCAAAGGCCAAAGGCCTGGCACGCTACCTCACCTAACCAGCTAAACCTACCCACCACCTGCACAAAAAAACAGAAAACAAAACCAAAAAACACTGACCACTGGCGGGACCTACACAGACCCTACCCAAAATATACCAGGATAGACCACCCCTATATAAAATAACCCTAGATACAACAGCAATTTATAAAATAGACCCCTGTTAAAAAAAAACAAATCTAAAAAATAAAGTGCAGTACCGTGTCTACACACCTGGTGGCGCTAGAGGCGCACCAAACCACCACCAGTCGACTAGCCATACATCAATTACTATATAAACCAAGTTTCGTACAGATAAAACACACCGTTGCAGATATATGGACAGTTAAGATTCGGCCAATCAGATGCCCTTTATGCAAATGAGGGTGGTTACTAATGAGGGTGAAAGTCGTTTTTACCTCCCTACCTATATGCCATTTTAACCCTAACCTAACCATAGCCTCAAACTAACCCTAAACCCAAACTAACCATTAGTCCAAAGACTACTTTCAATATTTAACACAAAACAATAAAAAAATATGAACAAACAGTCGATCAAACTCATCTATCCATCTATCCATCTATCCATCTATCCATCTATCTATCCATCCATCCATCCATCACTCCATCACTCCATCACTCCATCCATCCATGTATAACACAGGCCTAAAAACATTCACTTTTTCAAACAAAAACTTTTTTTTTTTTAACAAAAAGTTGTTTAAACTCATGTATCTATATATTCATCTATTCATCTATCTATCTATTTATCTATCTATCCATCCATCCATCCATCCATCCATCACTCCATCCATCCATGTATAACACAGGCCTAAAAACATTCACTTTTTCAAACAAAAACATATTTTTTTTAACAAAAAGTGGTTTAAACTCATGTATCTATATATTCATCTATTCATCTATCTATCCATCCATCCATCCATCCATCCATCACTCCATCACTCCATCCATCAATGTAACACAGGCCTAAAAAACATTCACTTTTTCAAACAAAAACATTTTTTTTAACAAAAACATTTTTTTTAACAAAAAGTTGTTTCAACTCATGTACCTATCTATCCATCCATCCATCCATCCATCCATCCATCCATCCATCCATCCATCCATCCATCCATCCATCCATCACTCCATCCATCAATCTATCTATAGAAATAGACACTTACCTGTCAGCATTGGTGCTGTTTCAGCACTCGTGCTGATATGCACGGCAAATGCAACCATTTTGCATTGACAGGTGAACAGCTGGGGGAAAACTCAAGTTCAGTTTGCGTCAGGGCGTCTGCATGGATGCAGGGTCAAAGGCCAAAGGCCTGGCACGCTACCTCACCTAACCAGCTAAACCTACCCACCACCTGCACAAAAAAACAGAAAACAAAACCAAAAAACACTGACCACTGGCGGGACCTACACAGACCCTACCCAAAATATACCAGGATAGACCACCCCTATATAAAATAACCCTAGATACAACAGCAATTTATAAAATAGACCCCTGTTAAAAAAAAACAAATCTAAAAAATAAAGTGCAGTACCGTGTCTACACACCTGGTGGCGCTAGAGGCGCACCAAACCACCACCAGTCGACTAGCCATACATCAATTACTATATAAACCAAGTTTCGTACAGATAAAACACACCGTTGCAGATATATGGACAGTTAAGATTCGGCCAATCAGATGCCCTTTATGCAAATGAGGGTGGTTACTAATGAGGGTGAAAGTCGTTTTTACCTCCCTACCTATATGCCATTTTAACCCTAACCTAACCATAGCCTCAAACTAACCCTAAACCCAAACTAACCATTAGTCCAAAGACTACTTTCAATATTTAACACAAAACAATAAAAAAATATGAACAAACAGTCGATCAAACTCATCTATCCATCTATCCATCTATCCATCTATCCATCTATCTATCCATCCATCCATCCATCACTCCATCACTCCATCACTCCATCCATCCATGTATAACACAGGCCTAAAAACATTCACTTTTTCAAACAAAAACTTTTTTTTTTTTAACAAAAAGTTGTTTAAACTCATGTATCTATATATTCATCTATTCATCTATCTATCTATTTATCTATCTATCCATCCATCCATCCATCCATCCATCACTCCATCCATCCATGTATAACACAGGCCTAAAAACATTCACTTTTTCAAACAAAAACATATTTTTTTTAACAAAAAGTGGTTTAAACTCATGTATCTATATATTCATCTATTCATCTATCTATCCATCCATCCATCCATCCATCCATCACTCCATCACTCCATCCATCAATGTAACACAGGCCTAAAAAACATTCACTTTTTCAAACAAAAACATTTTTTTTAACAAAAACATTTTTTTTAACAAAAAGTTGTTTCAACTCATGTACCTATCTATCCATCCATCCATCCATCCATCCATCCATCCATCCATCCATCCATCCATCCATCCATCCATCCATCACTCCATCCATCAATCTATCTATAGAAATAGACACTTACCTGTCAGCATTGGTGCTGTTTCAGCACTCGTGCTGATATGCACGGCAAATGCAACCATTTTGCATTGACAGGTGAACAGCTGGGGGAAAACTCAAGTTCAGTTTGCGTCAGGGCGTCTGCATGGATGCAGGGTCAAAGGCCAAAGGCCTGGCACGCTACCTCACCTAACCAGCTAAACCTACCCACCACCTGCACAAAAAAACAGAAAACA